>NW_011500123.1:124815-199418 GCF_000495115.2 Populus euphratica
CCTTACCAAGTCCGCTCTTCCACTGAAATAAAACTGCAACGAATAGGGTATGAAATGGTCACTCACCACTACAGTCGATCAAACGAAAATTAAAAGGGGCCTTACACACGCGCAAGGAGCTACCTGCCCTTGTTGTGGCTCGTGCAGGTTCCAAAACACATAGGTCTGTATAACGTCTATGCCTCCAGCCTTGGCTTTGGAAATCAATGATGACCACATCTGCAAACAGGAACAGTATCATGGGATTTATCATCATAGAACTGCAGACAACCCAGCTTTATCTTTTCTTAAATGAAACGCATCCGTGGGAGAAAGGAAGAGAAGAGATTAAGTGAAACGTCCTCGACTTACGGTAAAGGTGGGAGATAGAGGAATGAAGGGCCACAAAGAAATAGATAAAGGCCATGCTTGTTGAACAACTATAGCCAAAACAGACTAAAAAGAAGAAGAAAAGCAACATATGTATCGCAAGTACATGAACAGAACAGTGAGATACGTACATCAGGAGTGCTGCGAGAATAGTGGATTGAACCAGAAAAGAGAATCTTGTGTTGGCCATTGATGATCAAGGATCTTCCATCGTAGGTTACGTTCCCTCCACGGACTGTGCCCGTCGCCGTCCATAGCAGCAATATTGCAGTAAACCAATAGAGCATGCGCACCATCTTCTAAATATCTAGTTATTAATTTAGTGACCTGATGCTTCTTCTTGGTGATCACACACCCGAGTCTCCAGCTTGCACCTCTTTATATACAGTCTCTTACGAAACTATACTGATAAATACTGATCTCAACTGCCTTTGAGATAGCGTAGCCTTAAAAAATGTAACCTACTTCCCTCCCTCTCTTCATAACTGCTATTTTGCTACGGGTCAAAACCAAGGTTATAAATATATAGAAACAAATGTGAGTAAAAAACAAAAAAAATAAAATTGGAGAATGACGTGCCCTTAGATATTGAAATTACTAGTAAGGAACGTCACTGATAAAAAAGAAAGAGAAAGATTCAAATCATGGAGAGAAAACAGGAAGGAGCAATCCAGAATGTGGACTGTTTAATTGACGATGATGAACGTGGGATGTCTATGCTTTAACTTGCGTTGACTGCTTCAGAGTTTCTGCAATGTTCATCCACGAAATAGGAAATAGCAACTAGCCAGTTCAGGCACTGCTTCTCTCTCTCTCTGCATTAATTTTCTTTTCCTTTTTATAAGAGCATGGATATTAATATTTTTGGATTTTAATGCGGATTTGCTCGGTTTGTTTCCAATTTAGTTTGATTTTACTTGTATTATCCACCAACTAATTATAGGAAATATCGAATGATTCATGGTCCTTAACTTTTATGTGTATATACAGAGTACATGTATGCCCTCTTGGAGTTTCTATCTTCCTAATATACGAGCATTTACTACCACTGTTCTATTAATAGTTCTATTACTATAATTGTGATGAAGTGGAGCAACTACTTCCAACAGGGATCCAGGGCTTGAAACCTCGAACTTGGCTACTTTGCATAGCCAAGGATATGCTTAGAACTTGCATAACCTTGCATAGCCAAGGATATGCTTAGAACTTGTGCCAATATACAACTTAGAAATAATTTGATGAAAAATTAAGTCATTAATGTTGTGCTATACTTATCATTAATGGAGATTCTTGTTAAAATATTTTTATAGAAAGTTATGAGTTGTTATATCACGTGCATTATTAGTGGAGATATTGACTTTTATTAGTGGAGATATTGACTAGAAAAGTGATGCCTATGCTATGTAAAAGAAATAATATGTGAATAGAAAAAAAAAAAACTATACCATAAAAAAAGAAGGTGTAATTAATAGAAAAAACCTTGGATAAAAAGAGGAAGGTGCTTCATTGCTCATATAAACAGTAAATACCATAACTAGAATTATTGTTTCTATTATAACTATTACAGTAAGTAAACAAAAAAAAAATCAAAATAGAGTGTAATTAATAGAAAAAAACTTGGATAAAAAGAGAAAGGCGCTTCATTGTTCATATAAATAGTAAATATCATAAAAATTTTCAAATATTTTAGATATATAACATGTAGCAAGACAAAAAAAAAATCATTATAAGAAAAAGTTCAGATCTCATGAACTTCTTTTGATATTATTATTAAATCTGAAAATACAATCATTTCATAATTTTTTTCCATCCAAATAATTTTTTTTATCAATGTATATCTTGCTTATCTTAGCAAATACAAGATTTTTAACTAGAATCATTGTTTCTATTATAACTATTATAGTAAGTAAACAAAAAAAAAATCAAAATAGTATGTTCATACTTTATGTGTGATTGAAAAAAAAATCATAAATAAAATAAATTCATATTCAAAATATATTTAAAATTGTTAAGAATAAAAAGATAATTTAAGTTGAATTTTCATGAACAATTTATTATTAGTATTATTATTTTCAGATACATAATATATAATAATTGAAAGAAATACAAATAAAAATTTATAATAATATTTAAGAACAATATCAAAACTGAAAAGTAAGTGAATTTAGTAATAATTTTTAGAGTGCAAAAAAAAAACATAGAAAAAAAGACAAAAAGGAGATAGGCTATAAACATATATAGGGAATTTTTCAGACTTTATTTTATCTAAAAACAAATACTAAGAAAACTATATATACCATCTTTTCAAATATCATTAGCTATTTGATTAGCACTCCATCATATGTCAAATATTTTTTTTCAATAAAAAAATTAAATATATAACATTTCCCTACATGTTTTTTTACATAAAAAATCATAAATGTAAATAAAAAAACTTATACATTTATCTAATAAAATAAATATAGAACCATATATACTAATAAATGAAAAAAAGGTTATTTATGTAAACTAAAGATAAAAATACAATAAAAAAATCAAATATATAACATTTCCCCACATGTTTTTTTACATAAAAAATCATAAGTGTAAATAAAAAAACTTATACATTTATCTAATAAAATAAATATAGAACCATATATACTAATAAATGAAAAAAAGGTTATTTATGTAAACTAAAGATAAAAATAGAAAACTCAAAAGACAAGTATACATTAAGATATTTGAACTTGTAAAATGGGTATGTTTATCAACAATAATTTTTTTATTTAATCAAATGATAATAAAAATATACATGTATTAAAAAAACTAAGAAAAATAATGTTTTAGACCAAAATTGAGTTTTTTAAAATTTTAAAAATGGAAGGGACCTAATTTTATAGTTTGAAAAATATGATTACTAAATTGAACATTGTGCCAAAAAAATAAAAAACAAGATCTATCTCTTTTGTGTTTTGAATTGTGATCCTCTATCTTTCATTTTTTTTTCCCTTTCTAAATAATTTTAGCTAAATTAGCTTTCAATTAGGTCCTTAAAGAGAAAAAAAAAACTTATGAACAAAGTGATTCCACGGTATCCACAAGTATGTGTCTACTAGGGGTGTTCATTTTCGGTTCGGTTCGGTTTTTATCAAAAAAAGTAACCAAACTGGAAAAAAAAATTGAAAAAAAAAAAACCGAAACCGAATCGAAACCGGGTCAAACCGACCGGTTTCGGTTCGGTTTGGTTCGGTTTTTTAAGGGAAAAACCGGTTCAAATCGGTTTGGCTCGGTTTTTCTGGTTTGGCTCGGTTTTTCCCGGTTTTGCCTCGGTTTTCTCAGTTTTCTCGGTTTTTCCGGTTTGGCTCGGTTTTGGCTCGGTTTTTTTTCCAGTTTCGGTTTGGTTCGGTTTTTCAGTTTTTTGGTTATAAAACCGAAACCGAACCGAACCGGCTGGTTTTTTCAAAATTTTAATCGGTTTAATCGGTTTTTTTTTCGGTTCGGTTTTTTCAATTTTCTTTTTCCGGTTTTCTCGGTTTAATCGGTTTTTTGGTTTTTTTGAACACCCCTAGTGTCTACAATGCTATGGAAACAATATTTCCCTTGCCTTTAGAGTATTTTTAATTTTAAGACTTTATGTTATCTAAAAAACTGACTATATATATATATAAACTGGAGTATCGACATTCGAGACTATAAAGCATGTGGATGAAGCTACTGTACAGTTGACTTGACAAACATCGCAGCTCTCCAAAGAAGCTGCTCAACAAGATCTGCTCTGTCCGATTTAACTAACACAACAAACAAAAAATTGCCTGATTTCAAGAAAAAATCTGGGGACTAGCAGGCCGTACAAACTATGTTGAAGAAGAATCTAAACCATGGACCGATCAAATTTATATTAATCTATGATTGTCAGCAACATATACTGTAGTCTTCGACTTTAATTACATACTTTCTGACCAGATCTCATTACACGGCACAAAAACCTGCCGGTTTCGAGGCACCACAATGTGGAAGCAGCTATCATCTCATCCCTGCAAATTAATTGAGGCACGTTGACTCATTAACTATAATTAAAAGCTTCGTGTTTTACTGTGCTTCATAGAGTACAGTCCATCATAAAATCAATAATAAAACTCTGAGCTTTTTTTTTTTTTATTATATTTTTTTAATTTTTTTATGTATTTCATTGTATACTACACAATTCAATTCACAGTAAAAAAAAAATATATTTTTTGATATTTTTTTTGTTTTTTTAATGAATTTTTTTAAATTTAGTTTGTTAATTTTAATTTTTTTATTTAATTATCAAATGTTCATGATACGGATTCTGAATTTAACGAGTTAACTCGAATATTTTTTTTTCTGATTTTTCTTTTTAATTAATTTTTTATTTAATTTAGTTTGTTAATATTAAATTTTTTTCTCTTTATTTATCAAACTTTCATTACACGGATTCCGGGTTTAACGGGTTAACCCAACTAATTCTAAGTTAACTTGTAATTTTTTTCCTATTGAGTTATTAAATTTTCATTACACGGATTCCGGGTTTAACGGGTTAACCCAACTAATTCTAAGTTAACTTGTAATTTTTTTCATGTTGAGTTATCAAACTTTCATAACACGGATCATAGGTTTGACGAGTTAGCCGATTTGATGGGTTAACCCAATTAGTTCATTTTTTCTTCATTAGGTTTTTTCTTTTCTTTCTATAGGTTTGTTTTCCTTTGTTTTTTTATTTTAAATTAATATTTTTTTTGTTTAATATTTTTTTAGGCTTTTTTCTTTCTTTTCTTTTTTTTAATTAATTTTTGTTAAATTCAGTTTGTTAATATTAATTTTTTTTTTCTATTTAGTTATCAAAATTTCATGACACGGATCCCATGTTTAACGGGGTAACCTAATTTGATGGGTTAACCCAATTAATTCAAAAACTTTTCTTCATTTTTTTTCTTCCTTCCTTTTTTTTCTTTTTAATTTTTTTGTTTAATTTAGCTTGTTAATGTTAAATTTTTTTTCTATTTAGTTATCAAACTTTCATAACATGGATTTCGGGTTTGACAGTTTAACCCAACTAATTCTAGGTTAACTTATAAAACTTTTTTTCCTATTAAATTATCAAACATTCATAACACGAATTATAAGTTTGATAGATTAAACTGATTTGAAATGTTAACTTAGTTAATTTAGATTTTTTTTCTTCATGTAGGTTTTTTTCTTTATTTTTTCTTTTAAATTAATCTTTTTTTAATAGTTTTTTTACCTTTTTCTTTCTTTTTTTTCTTTTTCTTTTTTTTTTTAAACTCAGTTTGTTAATATTAATTTTTTTTTCTATTTAGTTATCAAATTTCATGACATGAATCTCAAGTTTGATGAGCTAACCTGGTTTGACCGGTTAACCTAGTTAATTTAGATTTTTTTTTATTTTTCTTCATTAGTTTTTTTTCTTTCTATAGGTTGTTTTTCTTTTTTTTCTTTTTAATTATTTTTTAATTTAGTTTATTAATATTAATTTTTTTCTATTTAGTTATCATACTCTTATGACACGAATCATAGGTTTGATGGGTTAACCTGGTTTGGTTGGTTAACCAATTAATTTAGATTTTTCTTTATTAGTTTTTTCTTTCAATTTTTTCTTTTACTATTATAATTAACTATGATTAAAAAGCATCAAACTTTTATTGTGAATTGTACAATGCAGTTCATAGTAAAAAGACTGATATATTTCATTTTTTTTTATTTTTGTGTTTTTGCTTTGTTTTTTTTTGTTTTTTTAATTATTTTTTTTGTTTAAGTTAGTTTGTTAATATTAAGTTTTTTTTCTATTTAGTTATCAAATTTTCATAACACGGATTCTAGGTTTAAAGGGTTAACTCGGTTAATTCAGATTTTTTTTTAATGAGTTTTTTCTACCTCTAGGTTTTTCTTTTTTATTTTTTTTAATTAATCATTTTTTTTGTTTTAGTTCATTAATATTAATTTTTACTATTTAGTTATCACACTCTCATAATTCAAATTTTAGGTTTGATGGGATAATCAGGTTTGACTGGTTAACCCAGTTAATTTAGATTTTTTCTTCCAGGTTTGCCTGGTTAACCCAGTTGATTTAGATTTTTTCTTTTTTTTTCTTCATTAGTTTTTTCCTTTCAATTTTATTTTTTAATATTATAACTATAACTAAAATATATCAACATTTCAATGTGGATTACACTGTCCAAATCCATAGTGAAAGGCAAATGCCTTTTAGTTGTAAGTTTTTTTATTGCCTTTTTCTTTGTTTTTTTTCTTTTTAATTTTTTTGTTTAATTTAGTTTGATAATAGTACATTTTTTTATATTTAGTTATCACACTCCCATGACACGGATTCTAAGTTTGATGAATTAACCTGATTTAGTGGGTTAACCTAATTGATTCAGATTTTTTTCTTTTTCTTAATTAGTTTTTTCTTCTATTGTCATCTTTTAATATTGATTTGATTGAAAATTAAACTTCATGATTTGTTTTGTTTACTTTTCATTAGATTATTATAATTTCATGAGAGGATTTTGTTATACCTCTCCTTGCAAAGTACTATTTATTGGAATAGTGCTTTGTTTTTTCTTTTCAATTAATATTTTTTTATTTAGTTTTATTTTTTAGTATTAATTTTTTTATATTTAGTTATCACACATTCATGACACGATCTTGTAGTCAGACCAATATCCAAGGCTCTTAGGTGTGGTATTAAAGTCAAACCCAATGCTCTTGGACTTGGCATTGTAGCCAAGTCCACTTAAACTTGGGTAATGCAAGTTTAATATTATTATTAATATTTAAAATATTATTATTTTTATTATAATGAATAGTGCTAATATAATATTAATAAATTTGAAAAATATTATTAGTTATAGTTTTTTTTAGTTTTTTCCCTTTTGTTTATCTACTTGTTTTGTTTTATTTTGTTTATTAATATTAATTTTTTTTTCTATTTAGTTATCACACTCTCATGATTTGGAACTTAGGTTTAATGGATTAGTTTGGTATGGCAGGTTAAACTAGTTGATTCAGATTTTTTTCTTTTTCTTAAGTAATTTTTTCTTTCAATTTCATTTTTTAATATCAATTTAATTAAGAATTAAATTTTATAATTTATTTTATTTATTATTCACTAGATTATTGTAATCTCATGAAAGGATTTTATTGTACCCCTCCTTTCAAAGCACTATTTATTAAAATAATGTTTTCCTTTATTGTTTTTTCTTTTCAATTAATAGTTTTTTTAAATTTCATTCTATAATATGAATTTTTTTTAATTATCATATTTTTATGACATGATCTTGCAACCAGACTTATATCTAAGATTCTGAAGTGTTGTAGTCAAACTCACTTAAATTTGGATCATATAAATTTAATATTATTATTAATATTATAAATATTACTTTTAAGCCAGATGTTATAAATAGACAGTACTTTTAGCTATAGTTTTACATAAAAAATTAATACTCTTAAATTTTATTTTATTTTTATTTTTATTTTTTGTGTAAAAAAACAGAGACCCACGGCGTGAAACACAAAGCATAAGTGGCATCGTTTTCAGTAATTTTCTGGACAAGCTCTAGCCCACCAAGAAAACATGCTGTTCAGGGACATGAAGCAACCCCGTTGATAGAAACACAAGCAAAGCTTAGACAATTAAACTGAATCAAAGTACAGTTTATAATAAATTATCATTAATTGCGGATTGATTTGATGGTGAAAACATTATGTTATTAATCTTGCGACTGCAAATTGAATCACGCCAGAGGTAAAACACCCAAGTGTCCCTCCTCATGTGCACTCAGCATCAACGAGCAAAGGCTTTGCAATGCCTGGACATGGGAGTTCTTGATCGACACAGGAATAGAACATATTCCCTTACCTAGACATGCCTGCAGAATAAACGAGAGTGACACTCATGCTGTTTATGCCTCGTAATGGATAAAATAGCTAGTCATGATATTGGAGAAAAGGACTAACCAGCCATGATTTCATTTTAATTGATAAATTACGAACTAAAAACTAATCAACTTCATTACAAGGCCATTAGAGAAAGGGATAGAGATCCCACTTCTCCACAGTAGCCCGAGAACTGGATGAATGACAACTTCCAATGGCATGAATTTTACAATTACCACAAGGAGTTCCAAAGCTTGAGAAGAGAGAACACTGGAAATCCTTCTACTGCGGGGACAGCGAACCTGGACTTTAGGCCTCCTACCATGTTTCGTTTTGTTGTGTTCCTAGGGGGGACACTAGATTTACACAGCAGCTTACACGAGTTCATGTGTGTTGCCTTTAAGAACTTAAAAAAATACATAAAAAAACATGTAGTGTAGGATTGGACAAACCGGGTCCACATCAGGTCTAAGGTGGAGTTTCGAGTTGAAATTCTAGCTCTTCGGCCTGGCCCAAATGTCTAGAATGCTTGTACCACGCCCCAATCATTGGAAAATTATTTTATTTTATAGAAAAACTTGTGTGTTTTCATGTTCATGAAGGTTTAAGGAAGGTTTAATAAATATGATACCATTTAAGGAAAAAGAGATGATCTTGTTTTAAACAATGGTTACATATCTAACAGCTTTGTAAATTATTATGATTGTGTTATACAAAAACCTGAAGAATGATGTTGATATTTTCCTCTCAAATAATGATGCAAGCATAGGATTGAACAAAATTACATGAAGTATTAGCCATATAGCTTACACCTAAAATGAATATTATTGTCTGATGCTCACCATGTCTGATAGGGATTCCCATCAGACTTAAAAAATGAGACACAATATCTGCCTATGCTTTGGCCACTAACCCAAGCTTCACCCTTGCCCATCGAAGTAAGGTTCAATGCAACCAGAATATTATTTCCTAGAGGTGCAGCAAAAACAGTCTGCAAATTTGCTATAAATTAGGAATTTGATGAGGACTAAGCATAAATCTAATTTAATTAAGAGCTAGCATGACCAACTAATGTACCTTGTGCCACGTGAGTTGTTTATATGAGCTTGCATTATACCGAATCTAGTAATTAAGCCTTAGCACTTCCATAGTTTCTATCATGAAGCTGTATATTCTCCCCTACCAACCCAACCCTGAGCAAATTATAGTTGTATCAGTTTTATATTGTCCGGCAATTACATGGAAGGAATGAATTAAAATGTGAAAAAAAAAGGGTGTACCACCCAAGATTAAGAAACCATACATGGAAAATAAGGGATTTTTTATGTGATGAAGTGACTAAGGTTTTGACTGAAATTAATGGCAATCCAAATTTCATTCAATGATATATAGGAAATGTGTATCTCAGAAAATAAAGGGAATACAATAATATCTAAAATATTGAGATTAGCTTATATCTTAGAAGACAAGTAATTACCTTATATCCCCACGAGTTACTGGTGAAATCATGGAGTTTATGTTTACGTTGTATGATCACGCGACGGAGTCCAGTAACTCTTCATTCAAGATATGCCCCCTCATCCTTAATTCCCACAAATAAAAATGAACTAACATTGGCATTCTGTTGATGTAATGATTCTAATGAAACATTCTAAGACATTCAGGAGCACAATGACAACAGTTCAAGACTGCCATTAATGAAATCAGTATATGAAGAAAATGAGAGGGTAACAGAAGTACCGGCAATCCAATCACCACACCAAGTAAGGAAACATAATTGGTTCCATGTTTCAGAGGAAGTCTCTTTTGCAAAGTGAAACTTTTATTTTCATGACTTCCATGGGCAGATCTTAAAAAACAAGACCAACACCATTACGTCTGTTAAGTTTGATATCAGAGAAAGAAATTTATAACAGAAGTACTTGAAAAATCTCAGAAAATTTCAGCTGTCATGGTCTGTGTTAGGGTTATTATGTTGTAACTAGTTAAAGTTATTGTTGAAAGCCCTTGACTTTAGTTAGTTTAATTTGTGTTCATTTATTGTAATTAGAGTGAGCTTAATTGTGATTAAAGTGAACAAGTGTATAAGGCTACGATATGTTGGTTTTGTATGTATAAATAGGGCTGAATGTTAATGTTTGATGTGGGTTTTTTTTTTAAATTTGTCTCGGTTAAGAAAACTTTGAATTTAAGATTGAAGTTTTAAAGCTAATTAATTGGTTCTAATTCTAGTCTTAATCCTAGTTATATACTGATGTAATTTCAAATTGTATTACAAAGTTAAAGTTATATGAATATTAATATGATTAAATTCATTCTATACAAACAATAATTCAATTAAAAGAATAATTAAATAATTAAAATAACTTAAATATAAAAAAAACTCAATAACTTCCAAAAATAATACTTAAATTCATAAAATGATTAATACTCTAATTACATCCATAAATTGAAACTTCTAAATAATGAAACATATATTTTTATATTTTTTATTTATAGAATTAAAATTACAAGCCTACTAACAACAAAGAAAATTACAAGTTACCTACAAAATTATCATTTATTGCTCTATTACTTACAAAGTTATTGTTTAGAAATTCCTAAGAATCTGATAAAATTATAATGAAGTATTTAATTTTTTATTGATTTGTGTGTTCCTTAATTACTTTACCTCCTTTTTTAAAAGTTCAAAATAATTTTCAATAATTACACACTCATAATTACACACTCATAATTACTTATCTTATTTAAAATAATTTTTATTAACCACCCCCTCACCCTATTCATTCAAGGTAGTTACTAGAATTGTGTCCAATGGAGTTCACTGTGAGTATAAAATGAGCATTAGAGGAATTTTATGGAAATCTGTTTAAAAGCATTAATATAAAATGTGCGAATTAGTGCATGAAAACATGATTCAGGCATATATAATCTCAGCTTTCAGTTCAAGTTGGTATAAATATAATCTTCTTTGTTTACCTAAAAGTGTATTAGATGAATCTTTGGTTGCATTATCATGCTCTAATTTTTTTTAGTAATAGTAATATTTTAAAATAATTTTAAAAAAAATATATATTAAATACAAATAGATAAATAATTAAAATATATTAAAATCAAAAATATTAAAAAATTAAAATAATATAAAAATTAAATTTTTATTATATATTTAAACATTTGCATGTTCAGATACAATAAATTTAAAACAGAAACAACACTGAAAAAGTCTAGTTGTTGCCAGAACTATAAGATCAATAAAAAAAAGCATATGAAATAATAAAATTAAGATGAAAAAAAAGGTATTTAAGCATTATTTTCTTTTTGTTTTTTGGAAGAAAACAATGAATAATAACATTATACTTTTTTTTTTAATTTGATCCCTGACCTTTAGAAAGGAACTTTCCAATGAAACTTTTAATTACCTCTAATCTTTTTAACTTCTTGCAATTTCACCCTTAGTTTTTTCAATTAAACCTTTAAATTTCAACACTTTTTACAAAGTGATTTTTAGTTTTGGATTTCTTCATTATAGTCTTCAATTGAACTTTATACTTCAAGTTTCTTTCAATTAAACCTCTAATTGCACCAAATCAACCTTTCAAAGTTGAAATTGTATTTTTAATTTTTTAATTTTTGTGAATTGATCTAAATTAGTTCTTAGAACTTGATTTTTCTTGAATTGAGTCCTCGAATGAATTCTCGTAACCCATTATAAGTTTAATTAAGTCCTTAAACTTAATTAACTCTTTCAATTTTAGCCAAATTGACTTTTGGACTTAATTATGCTTCAATTAAATCTTTAATTAAGTCTATTAAACACATTAAAAGTTTAATTGATTCCTTAAACTAAATTAATTCCTCTAATTTTGGTCAAGTTTAGATTTCAACCTTAATTTTCAGTTTTTATTCAGCTTGTTTTGTCAAAATACCTTAATCAGACTATTCTTCAGGCTTTTTTTTTTTAAAGCTTGAAGATTTAACTCCTTGTATCTTAAAAATATTTTTAGATTTTAATTTTAATTTTTTAATAAAAATTATATTTTTTCATAAAACATTTTTAGAGCATCCAAAATTAGATCATGATATCCTATTTGAAATAACCAAACTCTCTCACCAAAAACACATTCACTTTCTTTAACATTTCTTCATCAATAATACTTTAACATTACATAAAAATTCAATAATTCCCTACAAAATCACAATGTTTATAATTTAAAGCATAACTAATCTTTCCTTTACAAACTAAACACAAGATTTCTATTTCCTTTCAATTCATTCTCCACATTTCATCACATGCTATAATAATAAGTAAAAACAAATAACATTCATGCATTATTTGAATTTTTTTTCCTATTTTTTCCTTTTGTGGCCAGAACCACCACCAGATTTTTTTTCATCTCTTTTCACCTTTCAAGTTTGTTTTCTTTTGATTTCATCCCTCCTTTTTAATTTTTATTTGTTTTATTTTAATCAATTTCTAAAATTGAAATTTTCTTTCAATTTCACCCTTCTTCATTTATATTTGCTCTTTCAGATTTGATGCTATTTTTTATATCTTTTTTTTTTAACATTGGTAAGTTTTTTTTATTTGAGATTTTTTTTATTTTTTTAATATTAAATTAATTGATAATTGAACTTTTTTACTTGAACTCATGCTTGCAATTTTACGATTTGCGAATTAGAAAAATTAATCCAAGTTTAATTTTGATGTAGCTAAAAAAAATATCTTTAAAAGCAAAACAACACTTAGGTTGGGTCTAGGTTTTATTATTATTATTTTTAATATTTCACTCTTCAAAGTACAATGTTATTGCTATATCACCTTTAAAATCACAAATTGTAAAACTTAGTTTAAAGGCTTATTCATGATCTCATATTGATTTGTAGAAGTAATTTAGTCTTTTAATTAATATCAATAATATTTTAAAAAATTATTTTATTTTTTTTAATTTTATATTTTAATATTAGATTAGTTAAAAAATAAATATTATTAGTGATTTTTTTTATATTTTGTACATGATTATAACGCTCTCAAGCAAAATAAATTATCATCTATATAAATCTCAATGAACATATTAAATTAAAAATATAAAAAAGTCAACTATGATCCATAATGTTCTGTAAAATATCTTGACATCTCAATATCTTCTATTTCTTAATATTTAATTAAATAAAAAAATATTTTTTTAAAAAATAAATTATTAAATTTTATAAAATCAACTATTAGGTTTATGAGTTTGATATGGTAACTCAAACTACCTAGATCTACAGGTTTGGTGTCATATTTTTTTTAATTAAATTTAATTTTGATCACTTATAAAACAAATATATTTTAAAAAACCAAATTATTAAAATTTATAAAATTCATGTATCTATTTGAAAATATAACTGGTTAATCCATTTTATAAATTTATTAATTTTAATTCTTTTTTCTTATATATATATATATATATATATATATTGTTTTTATTCCACCCACAGCAGAGGGCATACGAAGAGACCAACAAGTAACAAGGACACGTGACTCACAAATTTGAATTGCTGGGCTATCACACTGGGAGACAAGGTATAAAAAATGCGAAGATTGAGTTTTTTCTAGTTAGGCCTAGCGAGACCAACCCATCATAGCCCATTCCAGCACTCCTCCTTGCCTCTCCCACAAGCCAGCATTCTATATTGAAGTGAACTTCCTCTCCAAAGACAGCTAAAGAAATCCTCGAAGGCCTCTTCCATTCTCTTCTCCTGCTATTTACTCTCTCTATCTCTCTTTCTTTCTCTCTTCATTTTCCGATGTCGGTATGTTTTTTCTCACCTGTTTCTCTCTCTTCAAAACCCTAATTTCTGCGTTTTATTACAATTTTTTTCGTTTTAATTTTGTTTGGTTGGCAGATCTTCGAGTACAATGGAAGTGCCATAGTTGCTATGGTGGGAAAGAACTGCTTCGCTATAGCTAGCGATCGCCGACTTGGTGTCAACCTTCAAACAGTCGCCACTGATTTCCAGCGAATCTACAAAATCCACGATAAGGTCTTCGTCGGTCTCTCTGGCCTTGGCACTGACGCCCAAACACTGTACATCTCGCTCACCCATCAATTATTTATTCCTTAGCCTTTTGAATTTAGTTTGCAAAAAAATTCAAACTTTGTGGTGTATGATAAAACCTACTGGTAAATTCCTTAGGTTTTTGAATTGTAGAGATTTTGTAGACTAGTCAATGCTTTGTGATTTACCGCATCAGAGAAAAAGAAAAGGATTGATTATGAGTAAAAAAAAAATCAAGTATGCTTAATGCTTCAAATCATAGGTGTTTTTGTGATTATTGTGTAGTGATTTGGAGGTTGGGCTGATTTTTGGATTTCGTGGGTGTGGGTGTAATAATGTGTAGGTACCAGAGGCTTGTTTTCCGTCACAAACTGTACCAGCTGCGAGAAGAAAGGGACATGAAGCCTGAGACTTTTGCCAGCCTTGTTTCTGCTATACTATATGAGAAAAGGTTTGGATTTGGTTTTAATTAGCAATAGTGAAGTTCTGTTGGTGTAATAAGTAATAAGAGTATCTTTGGTTGCATATCAAGAACGCTTTGTGATGTTCAAGCATGCAAGTAGCATAAAGATTAATGTGATCTTCAATTTGTTTCATTCAGTAGAAATCTAAGGTCCTTTGTGGCACATTTCTTATAGAGCAGTTATATCAATTGTTACTCTCTCAGGTTTGGTCCGTATTTCTGCCAGCCTGTCATTGCTGGATTGGGTGATGATGACAAGCCATTCATCTGCACAATGGATTTCATTGGGGCCAAGTATGTTATTTTTCTTCCATTTTTTTTTTTATCTTTTCAAACTTTAGAATCCCTTGTATGGTATTGTCAGAACTTAAAGTTCTATGGTCCATAGTGAAGGTTGTAGATCATTGATCCTTTATTTGTGGATTGTCAGCAACATAAAGAACTATCATGACCATTTCTTTAATTTCTCCCGTTTATTTCAAGGAATTTTATATAATTTCTTCTTGGCATGTCAGAAACTCTATTTTAAGATTAGAAAAATAATTGATGTTATCTTGCTTATTTGCTTGTCTCTCCAGGATCTTGTTGAACCTATGAAATTTAGGTTATTTTTAGGACATTGGAAATAACCTACGTTGGAAATAACCTGTAACTTGTCTTGAAAAGCTCCGTTAAGGATGTTGTTGTACTTTCTCTTTCAAAGCTGTTTACTTTGGTTGTAGAAATTTATGTGAATGCTGTCTAATTGTATGCCATTAATTACACTAGCCTATATTTTTGACATCTTTAGTTTGTGCTGTGTTTCCCATATAAGCAATAACCTTGTTAAATAAACTAAAGTGCAATCACCCTTAAATAAATGTATCCTCTTGACATGGTGCTATCATTTATTTCAGTTGTAATATTTTCGTTCTTTCCCAAATGCAGGGAACTTGCAAAAGATTTTGTTGTTGCCGGCTCAGCCTCTGAGTCACTTTATGGTGCCTGTGAAGCATTGTTCAAGCCTGACATGGTTAGTTAATTTAATTCCTTGCGGTTCAAAGTTGACCTAAAGAGAATGCGGAAAGTGAATGGACATAAGTGTCATATCATTCTGCTGTTTGTGCACAACAATAGCTGTGACAAATTGGTATACTTGCCAGTTAAAGATATAATCCCATTTAAGTAAAAACAATAATTCACCTTTTCATGTTCAGTGTCTTTTTTCTTGGTCAGTGTAAACACTGAGCTGTCTCATAATTTTCAGTTTGTTTTCTTTACAAGCCAATTTTGAACCATGGCATCTTGTGGTCTAAAAGAAAAGTTTACAAACATAAGGTGGATAGTTATTAATTGCATTGGAAAAAGTAGATAGTACACTTTTGACTTAGGAATGGATAGGCTGCTAGTTTGATGCACAATATTGTTATGTTCCACATCAAGCTGGAACTTCAGCATAGAAGCTATTGATATAACGTTTAGATCTTGTATGCGACTCCAATGGACATCTATCCCATTTTTTAAGTTCTGCAGCTGGTTACCTCAAATAAGCAAGTGATGATGTGTTTGGGCATTGCTATTGTGATTGCTGAACGAAAGCCTCTTCTTTCTGTCCAGTCATGAGAGTATTTGTTAACTGTTTGTTATAATTGCTGGCCAGGAACCTGAGGAATTATTTGAAGTTGTATCCCAAGCATTACTAGCATCTGTAGATCGGGACTGCTTGAGTGGTTGGGGAGGACACATCTATATTGTGTAAGCCTTCCATTAATTTGTGTTTCAATGCCTATTCAAATAGTTTATCAAACTGTACATCTTTGAGGTGGTGTCTTGGCTATTGCTTTCTGGCATTGAGTCATTTAACCAGTACGAGTCTTATCAAATTTTATGGTTATGCTGCAGAACCCCTGATGAAATTAGAGAGAAAATCCTAAAGGGAAGGATGGATTGATGGAAGACCTCCTACATGTCCATGATGCCACCAGTTTTTCTATCTTCCCAAACCATAGACTTGGAGTTTTAATGGAACATTCTGTTTTCTTTGTTAATGGGAGATGTTATCTTGCAGGAATGGTTAAAAAATGTAATTTGGATAAACTTTCGAAGTGCGTTAGCGAAGTTTCACCTTATTGTCAAGTTATGGTGTGTATTGGATGTGGCTTTTACTTTGAAAATTGATACCCGAATCATTGTTTGGCAAAATGGTGCACGCAGCTATCTCCCTTCCGAACAATTCTTTAGTCTTCGCTAGTTACTAAAGAGAAAATTTCATTTAATAGACTAATACTAATATAAGACCTCCACCATCTCCTCCAGGCCTCAACAACACCTTCAGTCTTTCAACATTTTCCTCAACCCCTTTGTTGGTTAGATTCTGGTGTTATTAGCCCTCACTTACAGTTCTTGGTTAGATTCTGCATATTCTATTTTTCATGATTTTGTTGGTTGTTTATCTAATTAACTCAATTTTTTCTTTTGAAGTTTTTGGTTTTAGACAAATCATGTTGTCTCAAGTGATTTTCAGTGTGTGCTCTATTGTCATCATTTACTCTAATTAACTAGGACCTTTTGTGTATTTCATGTTTGCACTGCAACAACTATGTTTGAATATTTGCTTACATTTTTCTTCAAAATCTAGCATGGAATGAACCTACAGGCCATATGTTGCATGGAGTTTCATTTAATTATATGATCAAGTTTAGAAAGATGTGTTTTGAGTTCTATTGTGAGAACTGATGCCTTAGCTCTTTTGTATAGCTCTTCATGTTAACCTTTTAACCTTAATTTATTGTTGTTGTTTTCATTTTCTATTATGAAAGTGAATAATTATTTGATACTCCAAAAGTGTTCTTTAAAGCTAATTCAGAAGATATAAAAATAGAAGAGTTTTTCACCCACAAGGAAATCAATAATCCAACCTATTATTCCTTATTAATAATCAAGTGTTCAAAGTTGAAGATTAAAAGAATTTTAAGATGGTTTTGGTATAGTTAAAAAATATTTGTTTTCAAAAAAGAGCATTCTAGTTGTTTCAAGGACACTAAGATCATACTAGATTTTAAATTCAATTATCTGTTAAGTGATTTTGATTTGACATGTTAATTGGAGAATGAGAGAAAATCATATGAGAAGTTAGAGGGAGTGTCTATTTTTGAGACTTGGATGAATTTCTATGCCAAATCTTGTATCAATGGTTTAACCATGGTACCATCCTAGTAGTCAACAAGTGTTGACTAGCAAACCTAGCAACCAATTCTGCTAATGAAGTAGCAATAATTTGTGATAAATGGAAAAATAGTTGTTAAATAACCTTTACATATTACACTTGTACCAAGAAAGAAAGATAAAAAAGAAAATCAAAGTTGTTTATTAAAATTCTCAAATATAACTAGTTATAGGCTCAATCTTAGTTAAATATATACAAAATCAAGGTAAGAACAATTTAAACTTGAGAATAAGTTCTTTTTAATTTATGGAAACTAATGCAGGAGTGGAGACTGATGTAGGAAATTGTTTAAACAGATAGCTTATAGTAATAAACATGACTCTCAATTTAATTTTTAAATGGAGTTAAAATTTTGCTTAGAAAATATAAAAGTTCATTTTATTATGTGTTTAAATTATTGTAGTCATATGAGGTTTGTAAATATCTTATATTAGGACTAAAATTTACTATTTATGATTAGTTATAATTTTTTAGTTAATTTAGGATTTTTTTTCCATCTAGTTTAGAACTATTTTATTATATTTGGGTTTTTTTTTTTGGATTAGTTAAAAATCATGGAAGAGCTATAATATTTATTTTTTTACTATTGAGAATAAAATTCAAATTATTTTTTTCTATTATTATAACTGAGTATGACTAGAATTTCTTGAACTCTTTTCATATCGCTCTTCATGTAAACCTTTCGATTTTAATATGCTATTGTTGTTTTTATTTACTTCAATACTAAAATTATCTCTTTTATACCAGATGATCTAGCATTATTTAATGCCTTGATGGCGTGTTGTTGAGTTTTTCAAGAATGTTTTTGTAGTGCATTGTAATGAGTATACAAATGTAAATAGCAATTACAAATTAGTTATGGTAATGATATCCTTAAAATATATTAAAAATATAATTATGTTCTTCTATGTTAATTGTTAGGAAAGTTTTTGTTTGCTATTTTTTTTTTGGTCTCATCATGAATTTGCTAATGAGAATACATGATGAGATACAACTTCAATCCTATAAATGTATAGTTTTCAGATTATGTACCCTTTATGAAATAAATTTAATTATTAATCATGATTATAAAAATCTATGACTACAAAGTGTTGTTCTTCTAACTAATAGTTTCACACCCATTACCTCTATGACTTGTTCAATATTTATTTCTAAAACATATTGGTTAGACAATAAGTTGGAACATGGTATATAATAATAATCTTTTATTTATGTTATCTAACTGCTTGACTAAATAATTATTTTTTTTATAGCAAAATTGAGATAGTTATGCAAGTAATAACAACTTTCTAAAAATTATTTTATAATTCAGACTTACTTTGCTAGTTGAATATGCATTACTTTTTTTGCATAAGAAAAAATATGATTATATCCTTTTTTTAGTTACCTAAATAACGAGGCGTTGAAGTGAGACTTAGTGAAAAGGATTGATTTTTCTTTGTTTTTATTGATGCTACATTTATGAATTATTATTATTTGTATGTTATTGCTTCTGTTGATCTAGTTAAACTGTTAAAGTTGTATGATATATGTAATAACATGACTAAAATTGAGTCCAGGTGAAGATTAAATTATTATACAAGTAGAAAATAAATGTGAGTTAGAATAAATTAAAGAACTTAAAAGAAATAAAAGAGAGGAGTGAAATTGAACAAAGAAAAAGGTGGTAAGACATGAATTAATTGAGAAGTAAAGCTTGGGGGCAAAATAGAAAAAACCTAAAAACTATTTGTCAATGTGCAAATTTAGTAAATTGGGCAATATAAATGACTAAATTTTTTCTCATGGCTGATGACATTTCCAGTAAAGAGGGGGGGATTTATTTTTTCTTTTACAACTCTTGTCAAAACCACTTAAAATTAAGAGAATTAATGTGGTGAGACCTAAATAAGAAATCAAAAGAAAAAATTGAGTATTTTGGGTAGTTTTTGGGATAGATTATAGGTTAGGGTTTTGAATGAAAATAAGAAAAAGAGAGATTAAAGAGGGCCTTGTTTTTTTTTTTTTTTACATCCAATATATGTAAAATCATCCTATTACAGTAGGAAGTATCTCCAAATAGATTAATTTTATTGAACTTGTAATTTTGTTCATGCATTGAAATTGTTAGATCTATGTGAGGATGGCATTGAATTAAATGTATGATGAATGGTTGTAATTTTGGTTAATTTATGTTTGTATGCATGAATTAAGGTTTGGTAAGGATTTAATTTCAATAATGGAAATGATATAAACCCCTTTCTAATTGTGATGAATTGTGTCAAATAGAAAGAAATTGATAAATTGATTAGGATTGTAGGGGATTGTTGGTTAGATAAATGTTATTGGATGAAATTAGAAAGAAGAAAAGAATTACAATTTCCTTCATTCCGATGTTCGACCATGGATGTATTGACATGGGGAGGATTATAAATTTTCTTAACTATTTATTATGAAAAAAAATATATGTTTAAACGAATTCAATTGAGTCATCTAAAGGCTAGATGATGATGATGATATGTTAGTTATATAAAGAAATAAAAGGAGAATGTGTATGTTGTAGTTAAGAAATTGATTAGACTCATGTCAAAATTTAAAAATTAATTGGTTGGATTAAGTAACGAGAAATTTATATAAAGATGTGTCAATAAAAAAGAAAGTGAAAAAATAAATAGAAGAAAAGAAATGAATGTTTTACGTAAGTGGAATGAGAAATTCTTAATAAGAATAAAGTGAGAACTCAAAATTTTATATGAAGAAGATAATTGATTGATATAATGAATGAATGACAATTGATGTAATAATTTAATTGGTACATGAGAGCTTTTCAGACATAATCAACAATAGAGGAATAAATCATGACACTTAATAGGAAATTGTAGAATTTAGATGATTTAAATTGAAGTTAAATAATTGGTTCTGTCTAGAGTCACTTTTGGTATTTTTGTAAGTTTTTTTGAAATTTTTATTAAGGATTGATGAAAATATTAATACATTAAAGATAATCTATTTCATTAAATAATATGAGGAATATATATAAATGAGCATAAATAAATAGTTATTTATTTATTTATTTAGTGTACAGTGTAAATTTTAATCAACCTTACACACACACACACCTCGCACTCTCGAGTCAGGAAGTAGTTGCATAGATAAATGTCTTTTGTTAAGTAAATGATATAATTAGAAGAACTAATATTTTGTTATAATATATTTTTGTGTTTAAAAATTATGTTGTTTAACTTATTTCCTAAGTAGTTTAAAAAAGTCATCCTTATTAAGTAAGTTTATAATTTTGTTGTATATCTATTTACACTTATTTATCCTATTTTCTTTTAAAAAAGAAAATTATGTATGTATGTCATGAACTATTTAGCTTTAAATATTGGTTCTGTAAAATATTATAATGTTAAATCTAAAAAAAATATGAAAAGTTAATATTATGGTTAAGTTATGAAAGTCCAATGAGATAACTATTGCAATTGCTATTTGCAGTTGGAGAAATTATTAAATCGATAATTTGGTATTAAAAATACAAGAAAGATTGCTGAAATTCTAGTTTTAAAAAACTTGATAATTACAAATATATGATTGGTTGGATTAAAAAATAAAAAATTTATATAAAGATGTGTGGATGAAAAAAAATGAAAAAATAAATAGAAGAAAAGAAATTAATGTTTTATGTAACTAGAATGAGAAATTCTCAGCAAAAATAAAATGAGAATTCAAAATTTTATATAAAGAAGATAATTGATTGGTATAATAAATGAATGACAATTAATGTAATAATTTAATTGGTACATAAAAAGTCTTCAGATCTAATCAACAATAGAGGATTAAGTCACGAGAATTAATGAGAAATCATAGAATTTAGATTATTTAAATTGAAGTTTAATAATTGGTTTTGCCTAGAGGCATTTTGGTATTTCCGTAAGTATTTTTGAAATTTTTATTAAAGATTGATGAAGATGTTAATACATTAAAGATAATCTATTTCATTATATGAAAAATATATAAATAAGCATAAATAAATAGTTCTTAATTTATTTATTTGGTTTATAATTTTGTTGTATATCTATTTAAACTTATTTATCCTTTTTTTTTTAAATGATGTATATATGCCATGAACTATTTATCTTTAAATATTCATTCTATAAAATATTATAATGTTAAATATAAAAATATATATTATAATGTTAAATCTAGAAAAATTAAAAAATTAATATTATGGTTGAGTGATGAATGTTCAATGGAATGACTATTGCTATTATTATTTGCAGTTTGAAAAATTATTGAATTGATAATTTGGTATTAAAAATATAAAAGAAACTTTGCTGAAATTCCAATTAAAAAAACTTGATAATTGTAAATACATATATATAAGTTGTGATATTCTTTTGAAATGATAATTTTAAAAAAATTAATTAATTTGAAAATTAATTGATTTGAGATTGAATGGAAGTGAGAATTGTGAATCCATTTGATTTTCAATTTACGACATTAAAAATCAACCTCCATAAATTTTAGACACCCTCTAAACCTTATAAAAACAAATTAACATTAAAACATGTTTAAAAAGCCTAAAAAAGGATTCTTGACCTAACTTGGTTTTTAAAAATATAAAACCAAACTGAATTGAATGGAACTAATTTAGTTTGGACCGATTATTCAGTTTGGTTATAATTTGTCTTTTTAAATGATTTGAATGAACTTTTTAGTATCAATTGATCCGGTTATATTTTGGATTGGATACAATTACAAAACGGTCTTAAGAAAGTGTTTTGAAAGACGGTTGCAGATGAACGTTCCATGTCTCTTCGTTTACTGATGACCAGTTTCATCTCGACACCATGCTTCACTCTATATTTTCGGATGAATATGAAATTTCGGATTTAGATGCGGCTTCATTGCACTTCACATCGCTAGAACAAGTGAAGTCTCCGGTGCTTATGCTCTTTTTTTTGTTCTCTTTCTTATAACGCTCGTAAGTCGTGAGTTAAGTTTTCTGTCAAGAGTCTACTAATGCCAAACGATTCAGAAGGGTAGTAGTAATTTTTCTCATGTTGTAGATCTCATCATGGAATCAATTTCTCTGTATAATACTGTTTATCCGAAAGCAAAATCTCGGAATTAAGAGCAAATTTGTAGTTCCTGCTCTGAGTGTTCTTAAAATGTTGCAAGAGACTAATTCATGTTCTTTAATATTGCAGGATTGAGCACTGAGGAATAAGGAACTTTCGAAAGTCTGCTGTGATCATCACCTTTTAGGCGTTGCTTGAATTATTGATCCAAGTGGAAGTGGATATATAGATGGGTAACATAATCACCTCCTTCCTTTCAGGTTTTACTAAAGTCACCGGCGACGTTTTTGGTTCTCCACTCGATTTTCTTGCTGGAAAGGCCTGCAGGTTCGTAAATATTACCGGCTGATCTTTAATTCTTTGCATGCATCATCTGCATTTTAGAATAAACCATGGATGCACCCTCCTTTAAGCAGGCCCTGTGAAATTTGTTACTCGAACCAGGTTCATGTGGGCCTATAGATCTTGATATTATTATCGTTGTTGTATGGATCCCTGTAAACAAATAATATGATTGGTTTGGTCCTAATAAACCTGTAAAAAAGTTTCTCAGTTTTTACGCCTCAAGAATAATGGGAATTTGGTTTCAACATCTGTATCTTGTGATTTTTTTTTCCTGATTCCGCCCTTTCAATTCTTCTATTTGTTGTTTGCGCTTTATGATGCAGTTCAGCTTGTGCGTCACCATGGGATTTTTTTTGTTTCATCGAGAATTTCTGTGTTGCCAATCTACTAAAGATGGTCGCTGTACTAGCTCTGTTATACATTGGTGAGTTTGAATGTATTAATTTAACATTGATTCAGATGACGGTTGATCTTCCCAGTTCCACATTTTAATGACTTGCAGTGCTCCTATTCTTCTACCTGCTCTATAAAACGGGCATCTGCGAGTGCGTTGGCCATAGCCTATGCAAAACGGCTTGGGCATGTTTGGTTGCTTGGTTTTCTATGTGGGGGTATTGTTGCATTTTCATGAGTGATAAGCTTATAATGCTCAAAAGGGTAAGGCATGGCCTCAGAAGTGACTCGTCAGAGTTTGATACAAGTGAAGACTTTGATCATATACCTAGAACCGTCGAAAGAAGTGGCTCATTATCTCGTCGAACAAGGGATTACAGGAGAGTTCACCTAAGGAAGTCTTTGAGGCCAAGAAGTCACCGTATTCGATTAGGTTTAGACTCAGATTTTGATTATGGATCTGGAAGAATCCCTAATGTTAAGCGCGGAAAACATTTTAGCGCAATTCATAGCATTCGTGTAACTCACACGTCGCAGTTTGTGCGGAAAGGGGCAAGTTTTAGGGGAAGGGCTTACCCAAGACAAAGGCGGTGAACATCTGATATCATGAACTCAAGGTACGGAGACATGATTGAATATAATTGTGTGAGTAGTTCTTCACCGCAAGGTATTCATTTCCTGAAACAGCAGTGTCATACGCAGATTTTGAATATATATTTCTCCTGAACCTTTAATCAATAACTAAGAATCATAGCAAGTTTTTATGTGTGTCTAGTTCATACGAATTTATAACCCACGGATACCTACAGCTGGTAAGATTTTGGAGATTGCCTGGACATACAGCAAGGTCTCTACAAAGCTTAACTGGTAGAACTTTCGAATAGGATATCATATTACTTATGGGAAATGGTTTTCAATTGCTTCAAGCGCGTACGAAAGCTTCCTTCTCTCAAAAGAAAACACAAAAGCTGGCTGTGTAAAAATGTGAGAGGCAAGAATGGTACAAACTTTAGTGTCTGAACTTTGAACTTCTAGGAATCTGGAATTTTACATCTAACACATGAGAGTTGGTTTTCCATTTCTTTGCATGAAAGCTCCCTTTTGTCTAAAGAAACCTCCTAATTAATTCCTTCACACTATTCCTTCATGTATCTTTATCCTGATCATATATAGCAGAATCTATATTTCTATCCTTGACTGCTACTATTTCGAGATATCAGCAGGGCTCATTCGATGGAGAACGAAGAGAGAGAACTAGCATCGAGGTCGGTCCCTTGTACCCAGCTCGAACAAGTCCATCCAGATAATGCAATAGCAATGGTTTTGCAAGAACAAGAGAGGGCTTTCACAATTCTCACAACCGTCGAAAGCGACAGTAATGAGGAAGAAGGTGATGAAGCTTCAAGCATTGACAGCAATGAGGATGGCAACGACTACGAGTTCTTCCAAAGCCTCGAATTCGAATCTGAAATGGAGTTCGAGCAGGAAGGACATGATAGTTACAGCGATGAGGATATGGAAGAGGATGAGGACGATATTGACCTGGACGAGCTATCTTACGAAGAGTTGATCGCACTGGGAGAGTTTATAGGGCAGGAGAAGAGAGGACTATCAGTAAATGAAATATCTACTTGCTTGCATCCATGGAAGTATCGATCTTTAGCAACCAAAACTGGGACTGATCTTTGTGTGATTTGTCAGATGGAATACGAAGAAGATGAATCATTGGTAGCTCTTTCTTGTGATCATCCTTACCATTCTGAATGCCTCACCAAGTGGCTTCAAATCAACAGGATTTGCCCCATTTGCAGCACCGAAGTATCATCGCCTAGAAATATTTCTAGGACTGATTAGTTATCGCCACTTGATATGCATTGTGAAGTTCTTAAGACTCAGTATTAATCTAATTGTAACATTGGTTGTTCATGAACTCGATTGAAATTGTTCATCAATAAATAAAAGCATGCAAAGGGTGTGGACTCAACTTAGCCTATTCAGTAAAAAAACTTGAAGAAGCCTCTGTTTTTTCTTCTCGCCACGGGACTCAAATTTGTCTCTCATAAAGGATAAGAGATAGGATACACCGCCAACCAGAGATCTCACATGATTAAAACTTCACCGTGCCAATCAGAGGTCACGCGTCACTAAACTTAAAACATGACTCATCTGGAGTTGAAATTAGACTAAATTTATATAAAAAAAAAAAAAAACTCGGTATAATTCAGTAAGATCTAGTTAATAATTTGATTGTAACTTATTAATTTTTTTATTAAAATAATATTATTTTAATTTTTTTAAAAATAAAAAAATTAATTCTAACAATTTAATAATCTGATCAAAAACCTGAAACTTAAATCTTAAATTGAACCCGTCACCAAATTAAATATGAAACTATGATTCAAGCTTTTTAGAAAAAGGATTTGAAAGGATAACCTCCTTACAAATTAACAAAATCCCTTTACTATTTTTTTAATTCTATTTTTTTATATTTAATTAATTAAAAATTAAGTTGCATTATTTTGAAAAAAATATATATTTTTAGCAAGTTATCACCATCACTTTTTTTTAAGAAAAATAAGAATCATTCTAGCAAATTATTAATTTTTATATATAATTTAAATTATTAAATTTCTTACAAAACAAATTATTGACATATAACTAAATAAAAAAATAAATAGTTCTCCATAATATGATATAAAATATTTTAATTTTAATTTTTTTTAGTTATATTTATCTCTTTTTAATATTTTTTTATTTATATAATTCTTGATCTATTTGATTAAACTATTTATTAATTTTTTGGTTAACAAGAAAATTTTTCTTGAAGTTAAAAAAATTGATAATGTCTTCGGTACTGTATGAGATTTTACAATTATATTTGTTTTTAAAAAATAATTTTTTAAAAAATATTTTTAACTATAATTTTTAAAAAATATGTTTAATTAAAGTCATCTTGAGATAGATTTTACATGCAAAATAAATAAATTAAAAAACAGGTTTTTAAGAATGAAAAATATATTATTTTAGTTATTATAAAATTAAGATATTAAAATGAAATTATATATGAAGTAAGTGCAGAAAAAAAAATTATTTAATTAATTAAATAATTTTATTTTTATTATTAAAAAATAAATACTGCTACAACACGCCAAACGATATTTAATAAAAGTATAAAATTAGTTATACGAGTCTTAATTTGTAGCTAGAAAACACTAAAAAAATACAAACGAGCTCTTTTTTTCTGAATGAAAAGGTGTCATTGAAAGGGTTAACTAAGAAAACCGTGGTTTCCGTTCCTGTTTTAAAGTATTCATTTTTTTAAAAATAAAATCGATTTTTTTCACAAAAAATAAGAAATGGATAAAGATTATAATCACTTTTCATAAAAAAATTAAAACGATAGTTCATAATAGTCATCATAATATTTGACATATGTGATAATTTAATTATAAAATATTAATTTTATTAAATTAAAAAAAAAAACATAACGAAAAAAAATTATATTGTTAACTAAAAAATGTCTATATTGGATTATAAAAATAAATAAATTCACGGTAGTAGCTAAATTTAAAATAATTATAACATTTAAAATTGCTAAAAAAAAAATTTTATAAATATAAAAGAAGAAATTTAATTATTCATTTTTTTTCTTTTGAAAAACAATGAAAGGCTTGTATTAGAATTTTTTTTTTAAATGTGTTTTCCAACCCACTATAGATTTGAAAAACTAGAAAATTAAATTTTTAGATGAGAAAAAATTTATTTTAATTTGTTTTTCAATTTTTTTTTTCTAACTACCTATAAAAAATTGAAATAGTATTTTGTTTCTAAACAGCCCCTAAATTTCTAGATTGAACATGTTTTCCAATATTTATATGAAGGCCGCCATGAGAAATACACCGCCCCCTATGTTGCAGCCCATCTTCAACATGGCCGGAAAAACAAACTGTTCTGGGCCTTAAACAACACCCCAATTAAGCATGCAATGGGAGCTGTCATTTAATGGAGCATGGCAAATTTCACTTTTTAGTTTTTGCCTTTCAAACATGTTTTTAAAAAAATATAATTTTTTTATTTTTTTCAAATTAATATTATTTTATTATTTTAAAAAATAATTTCTACAAAGGTTGAAAGTGAATTCTAAGGCAAGGTTACAGGACTTGAAATGAAATTAACTAATTTCACAATTTTCTTCATTTAGTTAATAGGAATAAATCTCTTCTTACGTCTTTCATTAAGCCAAATTAGATTAAGATCCTTAATACAAGCTGATATACACTAGTCTTCTGACACAGCAGGAATATTCTTAGCTTTCTAATGTTTTTTTTTTGTAATAAAAAAATGGGTGATATACATCAAATTATTACAACTAAAAACTATTTTTAAATATGCTTAGTGTTTAAAAACATGTTAGTTATTATTTTTTAAAGTATTTTTTATGTAGAATGTATAAAAATAAAGTATTATTAATTTTTTAAAAAATAATTTTTTATATTAACACATCAAAATAATAAAAAATATTTTGAAAAGTTAAATAAAAAATTTAAATTATACTAAAACATTAATGCAAACACAACCCCAAACAAGATTAATTCAAAATTGCGGGGGGAATTGGTAGCATCAATAATACACCTAACCTAGCCATGTGGCACATTAAAGTTTAGATCCCAAGCTGTCTGCTATTTTCCCGAGAAAAAAACAAATGATTGAGACCGTTGATGACATCCCAACGCATCCAAAACATATAGAAATGGCATCCCATGATCGAAAGAAAATCACCCTTGTCGTCTAAAGTACGGAAAAGAAAACAGCTGAATGAAACCCCTTTTTTTTTTTTTTTTGTACAATTGGACACGAAGCAAGAGCAGATCCTTCGGAAATAATTACGAGGAGCATCGCCGTGCAATGCCTGGAGAACTCGCTAGGGAGGATCATGTGTGAGGAAGGGTTTACATGGTGTTTTTTTTACTGTGAGAATAATTATTTTTAAAAATTATTTTTTATTTATAAATTAATTAAAATAATATTTAAAAAAATTAATAATTATTTCTCACATCATTACATATAACCTTTTTAAAAAACATAAAAATTATATTTTTATGCATTTAAACTGCATCCCAATAAAAATGCCTTAAACTTACACGTATAAAGTACAAAAACATAAATCATGCATTTAAGGTCATAGGCCAGAGAAAGAGACTTGTCTTCTTTATCTGTATTCTAGTTTGAGGTCGTGGCCTGGCAGGAAAATAGACTTGTTTTTTTTATTTTTTTGTATTTGGGTTTGATTTTTTATATATATATCTATTATTTTTATAATATTTTAATTATTTATTAGATTTATAGAATATTTAATGGGTTTAGAGATTAATCGTGATACATGTGAGTTAATCGGATATCATAAGTTATTAAAATAAATATAAATATAATTTAATTTTAATGATAAAATAAAATAAAAATTAAATATTTTACTAGAAACTCCTCACCTGGTCAAAAGTGATTTATTTGATAACTTGATTAATGCATCAAGTTGGGCTAAGAATTGACTGACGTTGAAAGAATTGCGGTTCCTTGACTACTACTGCTGAAGGAGAAAAGTAGTCGGCTAATTAGCCAGATAACTTAAGGTTTTTCTTTTTAATTGACAACTGCAGCTGTTTTTGAAAAATACATTTACCATTTTTTTAATTGTGTCTTGACACGGTGATATATTCAGCTTTCTTAATTAGCTTTATAATTTTTCTTTAAAAAATGAGAACGGTGAAAAAAAATTTAGTAAAACTGTGTTGATTATGTATATAATTGAATATTATTCTTAAACTAAAATATTGTAATGTATTTAAGCACTAAGAATCTGATCAAGTTGAATATTTATTATTATTAAGGACTAATTTTTTATTTTAAAACTTTTATTGTTTATTTTTTTGTGTAAACAGAATGTTATTAATAAGCCTCTTATAATCTCACAAATTATACTTTTAAAAGATATATTTTCTTTAAAAATCTACAAATTAAAAGAATAAAATATTCAAATACTATCAATGATGAATTAGAATTTAAACTCCAGAAGAGAAAAGAAAAGAACAAAATAAACTGGAAAAAAATAAAAAAAAATAAAGAGCAACTACAAGGTATCAATAACATCTCTCTTTCAACTTTATTTATATTTATTATTGGAACCAAAGATGTTGTAGAGAATTAATTCTTGGTGTATACCTTAATTAACCAATGCAGAAAGAATAAAATCCTAATAGTTTTTTTTTTAATCTTAAATACAAGACGTTGTTCATTTGAAAAAAAATTATTTAACAGGAAAAGGAAAATTGTTTGGAACATTTATTTTTTATAAGCCAAAGAATTATTTTAGAATAAACTTAAATTCAAATTCAAAATAAATTGACAAAAAACAAACCCAAGTCAAAGCCTGGTCAACAGGACCAAGAGTCCGAGGTTTAGGACCTGGAGCTCGAGTCGAGTGAGCGAGCAAGCATGAGTGGTTTAAGCCCAAAGGCATTTTGCCTAGGCTTATTTTTCACTCCATAACTTTTCATTATATAAACAACAAGATAATCTTGTGTTTTTATTATGTGGGATAAAGGATTTCGGGTTTCATATAAATATATCAATCATTGATTATTTGAGATCAATTTCTCATTTATCCATTATTTATTTGAATCATATTAATATTTTATTTTAAAGAACTTTTTTCAAGAATAATTTCCAACAAAGTTTTAACCCTAAAAGAGAATAAAACTCACTTTTAATCTTGCCTTTAAATATGTTTGTTAACCATGAATTTAAATAAATTTTCTAACAATTCCTACACGAATGGAAATTGAATAACTGGTATCTAAAGAATCAAGGATTTGTAGAGAGAAAATGATTTAATGGATCATTATAATAGGATAGGTATTTTTTAACTTTGAACTTTTCTTAATGAAATGTTATCAAATTTACTTGGTTAAATTGTAATTATGATGTCTTGAACTATTTAACCTTTCTATTTAAAAGGATAGTCAATATTAGACAAATCATCCCTATTCCACAAAAACATCTTCAACCTTATCCCCAATGGTATAAACCTAAGTAAAAATATGAACATCATGCTAGTGTTGTTAGGCACAACATTGATAGTTGTTTCACTTTTAAAAGCAAATTCGTGCAACTCATTGAAGCTAGTTGGATAACATTTGTTAATACTTCTTATGTAAACACCAATTATTTTCTAAGTCATATTACAAATGAAGAAAATATAAATGTGATCATCAGTAACTCAGATGATGACAATAAAAAAGCAACCTTGAAAGTAATAATGAGTAGATTGTTTGATATGTTATCTATAGTGAATTATCACCTTCAAAGACATAAGTCATGTTAAACCCTCAAAAGTATAATAAAAAGTTCTGTTACAAGTCAAGGCATGACATAAATGATTGCAAGAAATTTCATCATGAGGTTGAAATCATGTGATTTTAAAAATGCTATATATCAAGTAAGGATGTTATCCATTCAATAAAAGAAAGCATAAGTATATAGATATCAACCAATAGACTATTTAGAGTGATTTTGTTAATGTTTGTTAATCAAACTAATAATGATTGTCATGTTTTACCTAATATGTATAGATACACCTTTCAAAAGGAAAAATCATTCCTTATTATGTAAACAAGAGTAAGGATTTGATTATAAATAAAAGGTCTTTATATTAGAGGAGTTTAAAAATCAAAGAAAGGTAAAAAAGAAAGTAGCTAAAGAGTTGGCTAAAGAAGATGAAGTTAACAAGTATATAAATGATGAAAAGGCTAGTGAGTTTCTAAAGCTAATTAAATATGACGACTATTGTATAGTTGATCAATTGAAAAAAACCCCAACATGAATTTCCTTACTCTAGCTTATTTTAAGTTTAAAATTGCATCACAAGACATTATAAAAGGTCTTGAATGAAGCTTATGTTCTATAAAACATCACACTTGATTCTACAAAACACTTAATAGGAAAGATCCAAGCTATTAATTACTTGTATTTTTCTTAAGAAAAGCTAGATCTAGAAAGAACATGACATAATAAATTGTTGTATGTTATGGTGAAATGTAAAGACTATGTAATGATAAGTTATATATATATATATATATAATGGCTTAATCCTCAATATATTACCAAAACACATTCTAACCATTTACCAATTGATGCGTTCTATACGAGGCCTACCAATATGATGACAAGAGTATACAATGGTTTATCTAAACAGTATTGATATAGAGTCAATTATTTGGTCACAACTGCTTCAAGTTACATTCCAAGTAATTAACATCCATCTTTTCTTATAGTATGTTGTTAGGACAACCTTGGATTCATGCTACAAGTGTTATAGAATCAAAATGAAAATCTTCACACCTTTGAAATTATAAATTTTCATTTTGTATTTAAGAATACTTTGTTGACAAAGTTAAAGACTTTAGAAGCTATAAAAATGGTTGTTAAGTAAGTGATAAAGTATGAGTTGCCACTTATGTATGACTTAAAACACATGATTACCAAAGCAAATCAACTATATAAAGTTGAAATATACCAATCATCGATTTGGCTTGGGTTTTAATTTAAGGAGAAAATACCATATGAGAATGGTAAAAAGAAAGTGTGAGAAGGGGATGGTCCATATTAAATGGAGTGATCCTAATAATAAGTAGATTGGCATTTCTCATATCCGCAACACCTTTCCTTACCCGATAAGTGAAAATTTTAAACAAGTTGTTTGTCGATATCTCCTTTTATAACATGGAAGAGAAATAGATTAAAGGTTATGTCATTTATCTCGAGTTGGATTTAATTGGTCATTAAATTATGGTTTCTTCATAATTGATTGTCGATACTCTGAAAGAGGTATGATATATTAAAGAGCTAGAAAGGAAATGTGTCAAGAGAAATAGTTAGACAACTAGGAAGTTGAAGAAATTCAGATGTTGTTTTATAAGTAATATTGTTATTTTGTTATCCTGATTTTTTTAGCAATTATAAGTCAAGATGCTGGAAAAAAAATGTATTTATGATGAGCCTTATTTGTTGTTTTCTCTTTACTTAATGAGATCATGCGATTGAAATCCAATTATGTCTTTTCTTTTCTTTTTTATTTCTTCATTCATTCATCATTTGCTTATTCAACACACCTTTTGCTTTAAAAATTCTAAAAGTGATATATCCATAAATATCCAAAATCATTGTAGTGAGCATATTTGGGCTAATTTAGGTGAAAATATAATCGCAATGAATAAGAAAAAATGGGACTGTGATGTTGAAGAGTTTCTAGGTTGGTAAAATCATTAAAAGATATGATGGAGTGTGATGTTGAAGAGTTTTTAGGTTGGTAAAATCATTAAAAGATATGATAAAATTACATCATAAAGAGTTGGAATTAGTGAATATAAATACCAATGAGAATCGAAAAGAATAATTATCCAAATTCAAGTTAGGTGTGATAATATTTTTGATTCAGAGCTTTTCATAATGCTTTTACACTCTTAATTAAACTTTGCACATCATACAATGTATTATTCAATTCATTCAAGTTGTAGTTCTTGTACATGAAATTGTTATGATTTCATACATCCATAACCACCTAACAATGGGATCATAATAAGTATGTAACAGCTTTGATGCTCTATTTAACAAGAAATTATCTAATTTTAAGGTTCTTATATAATACAATATTTTTTAATGTCATTTTTTAACATTCAATCCATTAAAAATTTTAGCTTTTTTTACCATGCATAAAAGGCAATTAATAGAATTCTTCTTACCAATGGACTACTTATCCAAGCAAAATTAGTTAGGAGAACCAAGTTTCGAGTTGAAATCATAATAATTCTATATAAACAATAGACAAATAATTATAGTTAAAACTTTGGCTTTTTCACGTACAATTATGAAACAAATAATTTAAATATATAAATCAATCATAAAACTAATCAAATTAACAAATACAAGTTTTATAACTAAGACAAATGATTTAATTGTTTTTTAATTGTTTATTTAAAAAGGTATATTTTTAACATATATCATTTCAATAATTTTGTTTAAAATAAATTGGATGATCATGACAAACTACATTAGAGGTTAAACTTTAGCTTATAAAACTATTTTGTTGAAAATTAGATGTAAAAATTAAATAAAAGAAAAGTTAAATAAAGCTTTAAGCTTTTTATGTAAAAATTAGAATATTGATTATAATTATTTAGTTTATGTTACATGCATTTTTATAAAACAAGGTAAACAACATAAAGTTACAATAGAATTTAAAATAAAAACTGAGTATGCTTTCCAATCACAAGCATATAATTGAATATTTAAAATTATATTTGAATAATCAAATATCCTAATACTTGAGTAATTAAATATCTTATCATATATATAGATAATTAGCATAATTAGACTAAAAATAATATATATGTAAGGTACTTAGTTATTAAAGAACTTGTACCCAAATTCAAATAATAATATGTCGTTGTTACATGAATTATTTATTCTTAAAGTTCTCCTCTCTTAATACAAATAAAATATATGCAATCAACCTTTCAGAATTTTAAAAACAACATGTTGTTTAATTGTACTTCTAAATAAAATCTACAAACTCAATAAAATATTATTTGGATTTCATGATATAGGTAGTATGATTGGTAGGATATCTCAAGTTGGCTTGACTTTGATTATTATAATTAGAGATTTGTTGTGCTAACTCAAGTTGACCAAGATCAATTTGTTTAGATTCTTTTTTTTTTATCATATCATATTTAATGGATTATGAATTGGGTTAAAAAATATATTTTTTGTCTTTTTAAAAAAAATATATTTTTTCTCCAAATTATTGTGATTATTTTTTAAAAAATAATTTATTTGGTTTCATTATCTAATTTTATTACCATCTAATTAAAATAAAAACAACTTATTTAATCCAATCAGATTTATAATACAAATATGATGGCCACTGAAGGCTTACATGGTCGTTAAGCTTCAGGGCCCGTGAGATTAGTCGTGGTGTGCACAAGCTGGCCCGGACACCCACGTTAATCTAAAAAAAAAAATTTATAATACAAATTAATTTTTTAAAAAAAAAAAAACACAAGCACAATATCCAAACATTATTTTTTACACAAAATAATAATAATTGAGCCGCGATTCAAAGCACGGTCATGAAGGCCAATGGAGCTTAAAACAGATTGGAAGGTTACCATGCGAATCTTTGGGTTAGCACCCGTCTTCACTAAATGTGGACCTTCAGTGATTAGACTTTCATGCCTATCTCTAAAAGAAACCACAAAATAGTCAATTTAAATAATGATTTCGTATACAGTCCATAAATATATCATTAAGTAATGGAAAACTTCAAAAACCATGGGAGGCAAATTCAAGATCCTAACATTATTAAGGAGTTTCTTCGAAAGAAAGAAATCCCCCCCTCTAGTCATCTGTACTCCACAAAGACACAGTTCATCTTACTATCTTAGAATCTTTAAATACACAGAAAATTAGTGATCTTTTATGCTAAAAGCATCACCCTTTGAAGAAAACAGAGGATACTTTTGAAAAAGATTATGCAGAGATAATTAATCGTGTGAGTTTTGATGGTGGTGAGAATTTGACAGAAAGATAGATATAAAAAACACAACAAGTTTTGACCATAAATAACTAACATTCCATTATTAATTCGAGTTTGATTGTTTTTTATTTTAAAAATATTTTAAAAAAATTAAAAGAATCTTAGTTTATTGCTTTAAATTATTTTATTTTTTTTAGTTTATTGCTTTAAATTATTTTATTTTTAATATTTTTAAATTATTTTACCGTGTTAATATTAAAAATATTATTTTTATATATTTTTGATATTTTTAAATCGTTCTGACATATTAATATTAAAAATATTATTTTTTATATTTTTAATAAAAAATATTTTAAAAATCACCTATCACAACGCCAAATCAACTCAAATTCAATGGCTAACACGCACTTAGTTTACGCGAGAGAAGAAAAATTGTTCGTCAACTTTATAATTATTGGAGTATTTATAATAATAATAAAAAAATGAATAAAGTTAATCGTGAACTACTAGCATGATGCTGGGCGTGGAAGTGAAACCAGACCAGACGAATGTGGGCTGCAAACATCCCATCATCTCAAAACTTGATCAGCAAGACTCGTGGTGAAAAATAAAAATAAAAAATACACGTTCAAAAAAGAACTTATGCTGTCTAGCCACTTGGCCGCCGACTTGTCATCCCTCCACGTAGAGTCCACGAACCACAGTTCTCTCAACTTTACTATTCTCGGGTCTCAACTCGCTGTACGTGTTTAGGGCTTGCTTTGCATTACCATTTAACTGTGGTTTTTTTTTTTAAATAATTTTTGTAATTTAAATAAATAACAAAACGACACCTTTAAATAAAAAACTTGGTTTATTTGGCATTACAATTCAACCGTTTTAAAAAAAATAATTTTTTAACTTTAAAAAATTAGGTGTTGTTGCCCCACACAAAATATGTTATTTTATCAAAATATATATATATATTTTTTACGGCATTTCACCTTTTATTTGCATTTTACATGGTAATTACCCAGTTTATCTTCAAGTATGTTTGTGACTATCGAAGAGAAGCAGAGGAGATAAGCTACAGTGTGTAGCTTTTTGTTAGTTGTGGTTAAAAACTTAAATTTATTTGGGTTTAGGGTTTAAAATGTTGTTTATTTAGAAATGTATTTAAATAATATTTTTTTATTTTTAAAAAATTATTTTTATATTAGTATATTAAAATAATTAAAAAATATTAAAAAATTTATTTTTAAAATAAATTTAAAATTTTTAAAAATATAATTTACATCACATTATTCCATGGTAGCTAATATAAGTGGATGAAAAGCAAAATTATACATTTATTTTTTACAAGAACATTTATTTTTATTTTTATAAATATTTTTATTTTTTCCTTTAAATTAACTTTTTTATACTATATTAAAAATAAATTTAAAAAAAATAAAAATATATTATTTTAATATATTTTTAAATAAAAAAATATTTAAAAAAAACACCGCACACCTTCCGGTTTTGACTGTGGTCACAAATGACGGCATATACTTTATCTAAGCAACTGGAATTATTTCGGTTGTTTTCATTTGTTATTTTTAATCCCTTTCTTTTCAATCCTAATACGACAAGATTGATTTCTTTTGATGGCATATATTTTATTTTATTTTTTATGTTATATATAAGTTAAAATAATATCTACAGTCCATCGAGATTTTAAAGCTGTACATGCTATAAAGGAGGATTTAGAGTTTGTTAGAATTTTTGTTTAAAAATATGGATAATTGATATATTTAAGCTCAAGTTAAAGTATATTATATTAATTTTTATTATTAAAATTTTATTCAAAATTATTATTCAATTTTTTAAAATATGGAGTATTAATATAATTAAAATAATTACATATGAATAAAAAACTTGTTTTAAAAAAACTTTTGATTAATATGTTTTTGTAATGCTATGAACTCTCTATTTTACATTAAAAAAAAAGTACAAGATTGTATTATAGTTTATATAATAAAAGGTGAAAAACAATAAATGAATTTGAACAAAGTATCTTTGAATTTAAGTCACATATGCACGCTTGGCTCAGCTTAACCACGTGCCTTGAGTCCCAAGTTCTCAAGATTGGATTTCAGTTTGTTTTTTTGCTAATCTATTTTCAACTTTGATTTGAATTTAAATTTATTATAAAAAAATTCCTTGACTTATAAAAAAATATTTTTTATGAGCATATATATATATATATATATCAGCCCATCATTAAATAGTCCGAACAATCCTTTTTTTTCTTCTTAAATAGTTTAATTTCAAAGAAAAAAATTTGGTTTTAAAACAAAAAATTATTAAGTTTTTAGTTTTTTTATGAAAGGTAATTTAAACGAAATGACAACACTTAATTCAAGTAATTGATAGAGTTAATTATGGATTAGTTTTGGTTTCAAGAATCAATATATATATTATTCTGAACACCTTTTAGTAGCTTTCTAGACTTTTCTTTGTTAGTTTTTTTTTCTTTGTTTTTCCCCCTTTATTCTAAAGCTTAGGTTCCTCCTAAAGAATTTTTGAGTTCATTGTTTCTTGGTTCGTAGACTTTTAAAGAAAATGCATCCTTTAAGAATGTATTAGTTGTTGTCCTAGATGGTTTATTGATATCATTATATTTGTACTAAATAAGGAGTAATAAAATTTTAAAGGTAAATAATTGATTTTCAATAACAATAAATATTCAGCTTGATTAAATTTTAAGTATTTCAACAGGGACATTATTCTAGATTAGTTTAAGTATAATATTCAATTGTATACTTAGTATGCATTCTATGTTTTTTTATTTTTATCTCTTTTGCAATATTCAATATATATTTAATATGCATGCTAATATTTTATTTTGATTTTTATTTCAAAGTTTACATTAATTATATAAATTGCATGCATATAAATTAAACTTTTATGATCACTAGTCTAATTTATAATCAACAAACTTAAAGTTATAAAATGCTTAGTTATTTATTTATTTTATACATCTAGATTTTTACAAACTAGTTTAATGTTTTACAAGGGTGTTAGTGTTAGTTTAATATGTCTTATAGTTAATCGGTTGGTTGTATATTGTATTATTATATTCATGTAACTATATATTTATTATCAATAGATGCTTAATTTATCTTTAATGTTTGTATAATATTAAATTAATGGATCTAATATTTGATTTATAAATTTAGAGTAAAGATAAAATAATGGGATAAAAATGCTTTATAAAGAAAATTATAAAGTTGTTATGATTATGAAATTCATATTATATCAAAACATTGTTCGTAAAATGTTCATGGCCAATGTTCTCTTAAATAGTGGATATGTATTAGTGTCATAGAGACTGGTATATGTTATGCTTTTTCATTTATAAAAAAAAGCAATTGTTCCTATAAATTAAGGTATAAGGGATGTGTAAAACTAATGTGTAAGTGTTTGTCACAAAACATGTATACTAAATTGACCCACATAGGAATTTCATATAGAGATATCACATGTATCTGTAGAAATACTTATATGATGATTGTGTAAGTGATACTTAGACTTGAAATTACTAGGTTATCTTATATAGAGAGTATTATGTTTTGATCTTGTTACATGTTATCTTGGTAAAGGTAACAAATAGACGGAGATTGGATGTAGCATAAACTATATGAAAATATTTGAGTGGTCAAAAGAGAATTCATCGCCCTGGATGAATTTGAAAAAATATTTCACATGTTCTTAAATAGTATTTAATATAAATCTTTGCACAAAATGGAATGAAATTTGAAAATAATTTCAAATCATATTCAAATGATTAATGACTATAATGTTGTGAACAAATATAATTTGACTAGATAGGCACACTCCATGCTAAAATATCTAAATCAAAATATAACTTACATAATATTTGAAGAATCATAACACATTGCTAGATAGTGTACTTGATTTTAAAAAATAAATTAATCAATTATTAAATTGATAATAAATTAAATTATTTGATTTATTTAATTCTATTTTTTTTAGAATTATAATCTATATTTAGGCTAACATATTAGGAACCTAATAGGTAAAATACATGAAAAACCATTAATTAGAATAGAGGTTGTCTATTAGACAAAAAAAACTATGTAATTCACAAAATAAAAATCTAACACTGTGGGCATAGCAATATCTCTCTATTAAATAAAGATTTAAGAGATTTATCTTTGGTAGTTCAAGTGAAGAATTGTTGTAGGCCTGATAATTAAACAATTTGTGGTTTACGACAACTCAACCTTTAAAAAGTTATTCAAAGCTAGAGAAGATCATATCTCCAGGTAATAAATCCTTAAACAACTCTAAATATATTTAACAGGATCATAGAAATTTTCAAATAATTTTATTTTATTGTTTTTGTTGTGTGTATGATATTTGAGAACCTAATAGTAAGTATCTTTATATTTAAGTTATAATTTAACTTTCAATCAACTTTGTTATGATCATGCAATTTACTTTAAACAAAATTATATTAATATGATTCATGTTAAATATGTACCTTCTTGAATTAAAATTTTAAAACTTGATTATATCACATGTTTTAGAATTAAACTTAAATTTGTTAAAGTTTTATGTTTGATATACATATTTAAATTAATAGTTTTATTCTTGTATTTAAGAATTCAAAGTTTTTAAAATATAAATATTTGTTTATTATATATAGAATTATCATGAGTTTAACTTAAAATTCAGTTATCATAACCAATGTTGCTTCAACAAGTACTACTTCTATATAGAGAATTCTACCATCACCTATCATGATGCATGGTGAGAAACCTGAAAAGTTCAATGGATTGAACTTCAAGAGGTTAAAGCAAAAAATAAAAAAATTATTCTATAAAATGACCTTAAACTTGGAAAAGTTATTGACTAAATAAATATCAAGGTTGTCGATAATAAATCTAATCTCACCACTATAGCAATAGTGGATTCATGGAATTACATCAATTCCATGTGAAAAAAATACATATTAAATAGATTGAATAATAAATTAGATGATATGTATAGTTTAATAAAGAGTGCAAAGATATTATAAGAAATTTTGGATAAATATTACAAAACTAAAGATTTTGATACAAAAAATTCATAATTTTGGATTTTAATATGGTCAATTCAAGAACAATAATAAGTCAAGTTCAAGAGTTTAGATTCATCTTGAATGATATTTATATTGAAGATATAAATTTAGATGAATCCTTTCAAGTTAACGCAATTATTAAACAAATTGCCACTATCTTAAAAAAAGCATTAAGAACTATCTTAATTATAAATAGAAAAAAAATGAAATTTGAAGACCTCATATTAAAATTAAAAATAAAAAAACAATAAGTTATTGAAAAAATAACTAACTCTTGAAGTATGGTCCTTAAGAAAAATATTGTTGAACAAGCGGTGAATTCTTATAATAAAAACAAAAAAAAAGCTTGTTGTGAAGGAAAAGTAAATTGCCTTGAGGTTCAACGGAAAAAGCTTCATTTATAATAAAATTGGACACTTAGCCAAACATTATAAAAATAGAGCTAAAATAACTCTAAAAAGAGAAGTAGTGCTCAGGCTCGTTATCTTATTAATGAAATTTTAAAAATAAATTTATCTAATATTATTTTAAAAGTCAACCTAATCAACAATTTTAAGCGCTTGAAATGAATTTTATATTTATATATATCAAATAGAGTTTAGCAAAATACTACTAGTAAAAAATAATCTATATGAATGAAAAAATATAGTTATTTTTTAAAAATATTATATATTCTCTAAAACATTTAAGAAAACATTTCAAGAGCATTTTCTTAACAATGTGAAAATAAAATTAATTTAAGAATCCAACTAATATGTACTAAGAAATTTTATTGTACTCATATTGTAATTACTAGATACTTATTGTATGAGAAAGAGATATAAAGTGAAGAGAAAATTATATTTGGTCCACTAAAAAGTGATAAAAAATCAATTTTTTATTAAGAAATTATTTTTTTAATGATAAAACTCTATCTTATTGCTCTCTTCTCTGTGTATGTCTCATTTTTATGTTGTAAGTATTTAGTTTAGTATAAGTGCTATAAAATTTTTCTGTATATAATTCTTAAATTAATATAATTTTCACCTTAAAAAATTGCTATTAAAGTATTTTATCCTATTTTAAAGCTGACTGAATATCACCTTGATTAAAGCCGCTGTGCCATCTATTCATTCCATAAAATAAAATCAAGCAAGAAAGGAAAATTAGGAGTTCGAGCGTTTATATCATGGGTGATGACATTAATAACATATGTAAGGACATAAATTGCTAGTTTAACAAAGAAAATTCACCTAAATGAAATATATTTTTGGACTGCCTAGAAAAAAACACATTCTCCCATTTGCGAACTTGTAAGTGCAAACTAACAATGAAAAAAAGCCGAAAAAATGCAAGACGAGTTAATAAAAACAATAAACAATAGAGATAGAAGCAATAAGTTTGTTAATTATAACTTATTCTTTGTATTCAAATAACTTTTTTTATTTGCAGAGCTGGAAAATGAAAGGGAAATTAGATAAGTTGCGAAATTTTGATTATGGAAAGTATTTGAGGTAAAATAAATGGAGGATTATCATAGTTAGTTTGTCTGGTCATTAAAATTTATTTAATATTTATTTGGAAATGTAGTTATAATTATTTTAAAAAATTTATATTAAATTATATTAAAATATTTTTTTAATTTTTTAAAATTATTTTTAAAGTCAGTATATCAAGCCAATTCAAAATATAAAAAAATATAATTTATACTATATTTCTTAATTATTCCTGTAGAATCAATTAAATGTTATAACTTACCATTACTAAATTATAACTCACTCATTGAAAAGCACATCTATAGTATTTTCATGATAATTTTTAAAACTTAATTCAGAACAAAACATGGAGTCCTGATTAAAAGGTCAATTTTTATCTTAAAAAAATTAAAATAATGTTATTTTAATTAAATTATTTTAAAAAATCAATAAATTAACCGTTAAGTTATGACCGGGCCAAGTATGAGTCGACATATCAACGAGTTAATTTGAATTTTTAATTTAAATTAAATTTGAGCACCACAGGTCAATCAACTTGCGTTTGAAAAGTGTTTTTTCTTTTTCTGTTTTCTAACTACAGGCTGGTCTAGGGCCTGGAACACTGGGTCAGGTGTCTACTCAGCGAGCATATCCGAGTTTTAAAACCATGACTTTCACCATTCATGGTCTACATCGTCAAAATGATCCTAGCCGTCCGAGCATTGACTTTTGCTCCCAGAGTCCTAAGCTATACTCGTGGGCTCGTTTTAGACGTTGATGTCCCGAATATGGTAGTTGGTAACTATTATATTCATGAGCGTGCGAAACATCATATTCCAACCAATAACACATTGCCAAACCATGAAAAAGGACAGTCTGGTCAAAAGAGGATCCTTTTATTAGGCCACTCATTGCGCCTCGGGTAGGTCAGTAGTTGCCTTTTTTGCTACACGTGCCAAACAAAAAAAATCATATGCCTCGCATGTACGTGGAGACACTGACTATCAGGAAGTTGAGTGTTACGGTTCCCATGTCAATGACGAAAACGTCCTCGAACAGTTAACTGCGTGTCACGACTTTATTGGTTTAAAAGCATTTGACCGCAGTGGCGACTCATTAATAGCTTTATGTAAGTAAAAAAATATTTACTTATTCAGATGAGGTTAATACTTATCAAGTATGAATTAAATTACTGTTTTTATTTATTATTTTAGTATGTTTTTTATAAGAAAGTATTAAATTTTTATTTTTTAAAATATTTTAATATATTAATATTAAAAATTAAAAAATTATTTTTTAATTAAAAATACCATTAAAAATCATATACAGGTGAAAAGGTCTGAAGGGGCAAAAAGGAAGATTTTACATGCAAGTTGTTGAAAGGCCATGGCACTTGACGTGTGGATTGGTTTTATGCAATGAGGTGCCTTTATGCTGGTCTCGAGAGGTGGAGGGGTGCTTGTTGGTGGAGGGTGTCAAAATCACACGTGCAAACTCTATTTAAATAAATAAGATAATTATTTAAAAATATCCATAGAGTTGGTATATATACAATCCGAATTAAATCATCATTTTTATGGCTGTTTGTTGGTTAGAAAGTAGATTTTTTTTTTAAAATAGTTTCCTTAAAAAATAAATTCTTAAAAAATAAATTATTTTTTAATATTTAATAATATTATAAAAAATAAAATATAGCAATCAAAAGTTTAAGGACTAAGTTTAATATAATCAGTAAATAACATGATATTTATAAATTTTTTAAATTTCACAACTTTTGAAAAGTATTTTCTGATTAAAATAAAAAAATACTTTTTAAGAAATCAAAACAATTTTTTTACTTGAAAATATTTTTTGTTAATCAATTTTTTTTAATAACAAACAAACACAAAACCAATTTAAAAAATTATGTTTTATTAAACAAATGAAGACTAGATTTATATTTGTTTGGTATTTTGATGTGCTTTTTATTTTTAAAATTATTTTTAATTTTTTACAAGAAAATATTAAATATATCTTAAAATTTTTTATATATTAATATTAAATTTTTTTTTTTAAATAATATATTTTTAATTAAAAAATACTTTAAAAAATGACGATACCGCCACACTCGACGAACACCGTCAGTTGAAATTGATACGTCCACGTAGAGAACTAATAAGCGCAGGCGTTGTGGAGTTCTTATTACGGGTTCGCATTTTATGGCACAAGACAAAATTGATGGAAAATGAGAAAAAGGGAGCGTGGAAGATTTCGGCACTTGCCTAGTAGCTTCCTTGATTATCCTTATCCACGTCGGCCATAGACACGTCAAAGATACAGACACGCACTGCAGAGTTGTTTCTGAATTATTTCAATTAAATTAAAAAAGAAAGCCGCAATTTTTTATGTTTTTATACACTAAAAAAGTTTTTTTTCTTACCGTATAATTTATTAATTGTAAATTTTTTTCATTTTTTAATGAAGTGGTGAAAAATGTGTATTTGTTTAGTGTACCAATGATAAATTTATAATTTTTTTAGAGTTTTTCTCTTTATATTTGATATATTTATCATTTTATCCTTGTTAATTGATCACTATTTTTTTATTTTTATAATATTTTTTATTTTCTACTACTCTTTTTTTGGAAAAAATATTTTTTTATTTTTTTATTTTAAATATTTATCACTCTACACTCTACACTTGGTTTATTTATTCATTTCTTTTTGTTCTTATATTTATTTTTCTATAATTTATTTTTTAAAAATATTATTATACCAAGACTAAGAAAATTATGTTTCAATATAGTAATTGCAATATTATTTTATTTTTTTTATTATGTTAAAAATTAACTTGACATCTTATTATATATCCTTATTAATGCATGTAATTTTTAGTATATTTTATTATATATATGTATTTTTTTATGTTGTCTGTTTTACTCATTATTGAAAGATATATTAATAAAATTCACACATTAATTTATTTATTAGAAAAATTATTTAACTCAAACATGTCTAAAACAGATGATCAATAAAAGAATTTGTTGCTCCAAACCAAGAAGGAATTCTCATCGCAACGAGAGTTTCATCGAGGAAACAAAGTACGTGTGAATTCTGAGATACGAGATCTTTTATTATGTTAATCTAGCTAGACTACAGACTACTGGACTAGAATAGTTTTAATTATTTTGTAAAAATTTATTAAATAAAAAATAATAAATCTACTCTGTTCAAATTCATTGCTTTTAATTAATGTTGCAAACTCTCCTTCCCTTTTCTGTTCTTTACCTTCCCACCCAAAGCAAGGTGCATAATATTATATGATAACCTTTAATAAGGTTTTCAAAAGTATAATAATGGCTATTTTTTAAAATAATTTTTATTTAAAAATTTATTAAAATAAATTTTTGATATTTAAACGGAAAACATAAAAAAATTATTTAAAATAAAAAAAATTAAATCTTTCTAAAAATATTTTTAAAATGTAAAAATAAATGGGATCCGGATGGTATTTAAAGTTATACTAACAATTACTTTTAATTTTTTTTATTATAAAACATACACGTGCGTGCGCATATATATATATATATATATATATATATATATATATATATGTAAAATTCCACTGAAATTTGCTGTAAAGGAGGCGCACATAGTTGCTTTGAATTCAATGAGAGATCAATGACTTTCTTTTGCAAGAACATGCCTGGTGTCTGACAAGGCATGGAGAACATATATCTACCAGTCGCTGTGATTTAGACAATATGGCAGTGAACCTTACCAAAGGACAATAATTAAATTAACAAGTCATGACCACCTCGAATCTCTCCCATGTTTTGCGACCAAATTGGGATGAATCGAATCCCCCTCGTTTATCGTCACGATCAACGGTTGCCATTTCATCCTCTTCCATTGGTGCACGTTGATGTTACCGAACACAGCGAATCTTTGAACCACTTTCCCTCAATTTCGAAAAGAAATCATGACTTCTTACATCATCAAATCAACTTACATTTCATAGGCTAATCCATTTCAACTGTTTTTATTCAAACTACATGGTTTTAACCCTCTTTTCTTTTTTTCCTATCGTTAATCCAGTGCAATTTGAAAGGAAAGATTTGGCTTGCCTAACGAAATTTTATTGTATCAATATTTTTTTTAATTGGGATAATCACAAAAAAATACCTGTAATATTATCTAGGTTTCATTTTCTTTCTATATTTTTATAAATTTTTTTACATGCATACTTGCTAGAGAGATTTTCTACACTTCAACGCGGGCTGATAAATTGTTTTTGCAACACAAAAAGCAAATTATTTAAGTGTTGTTATTATATTTCAAAGAAAAAAAACCCACAGCCTAGTATCATAAATAAAAAATTATTTTAAAATTTGGTTAGATTTAATGGTTTGATCTATAACTAGATCGAGTCTGAAAAAAAATTAGAACAGAATTACCCAAGTGTAAGATTATCAAAAACCCAAGTTGACCCCTGATTCAGTTAGCCCAAGAAAAATCATGTCAAAACTTGTTGAATATATTTTTTTCTTAGAATAGTATCTTTTTTATTTTTTTTTATAAAATAAAAAAATTTGATTGGTTTAAGTTAACTCAAATCAATTCACTCGACCCCTGACCTGATTATTGTCTCAGATTGACTCCTGCATAAGGCTTGTAAATAATAAAAAAAAACTTAGGAGATCAAATCTCAATAATTAAAATGTCAAATAATAAATAAAAAAATCTAAAGGAATAGCAATTAAGATAATAAGGACTTAATTTGCAAAAAAAAAAAGAGAGAGAGGACAAATAAAAATATTGAATTGAAGGCCAAAATTAAAAAAAAAATCAAATTAACAAATGAATCTAGAAAAATAATACTAATTTTCAATGAATTCAATAATGATGGATAAAACTTTTTAAAAATAATAAAAAAATAATTGAAGTCAACCTCATCCAATCTTTAGAATTTTATAATATGGATTATGAGAATAATCATAACATAAAAGTCAAAGCTAAAATAATAACAATGTAAAACTCACAACCAACCAAAATAATTAGGATTGAACTTGAAAAAATAAATAAAAAAGAAGTGATTTAAAAAATATAGATTTAAAAAGAACAAATTAAAAAATATAGAATAAAAAAGAAAGAGAACTAAATTTGAAACACAAATAAAATAAATCCAAATTATAAAATATGGAATTGAAAAAAAATTTCAATATAGAAAAGGATAAGAATAACTAAAATAAAATAAAATTAGGATCATACTTGATATAAAAATAAAATATCAAGGGATGAAATTAAATAACATATCAATTCAATAAAGGATTCAATACAAAATATATCACAATCAAAAGAATGAATACTAAATCTAATATAAAAATCAAGTGTAAAGAGATGAAATTGAATAAAAAAACTTGATAAATGATTTAAGATCAAATACACTACAATTAAAAGAATAAGGACCAATTCTCATAAAAAAATAATTTAAAGGGATGAAATTGACAAAGAAAAACTCAACAACAAGTGAAGGTCAAATACATTACAATTAAAAAAATGATAAGCTAATTTAACTTAATAGACAAATAGTCATACCTTCTTACTTTTTTTGCAATGGGTAACATGATTTTAAAGAAGGAAAAAAAAGGAAAAGGAAGGGAGGGAAAACTTAGAGCTCATCTATGAGCCACCTCGACATATGCACCTCGCCATTGTGCTGTGCTTAGGATGGTGAGACATATTGAATGTTGTTCTAGAAGGTGATGTTTGGTTCTGTTTTAGTGTTGCATGCTCTACGCCTATTTTCTAGTACATTTTCAATATGCGCTAGTCATTTTTAAATATAAACAATAATTTATATATAAAAAATACTCATTTACTCCTGATCGTATCTGATATTTACAATAAAACCATATGAAAATGATAAAAACACCTATATTTACAGCTTTACTTTTTTTTGAAACCCAAAGGTAATTCTATAGTTGCATTGTTTCAATAAAAAAAAAGATGGAGAAGCCCCTTTAACATATGCATATGTTTTTCCTCCCCAATGACGTGGTTATAAACAAAAAAAAATCTGTATAGACTATTTTGTTTCTAATTATTTTTTTAATATCAAATGAATTATATGAAAAAAATAATTCTACTTACGTGTAATCATTTTCGGTTTGGTTTACCTATAAAAACAACCAAACTAAAAATTTATAATAAATAAATCAAGATTAAACCAAAATCAATTCTAACTAACTTATTTCAGTTCAGTTTTTTATAACCAAAACAATTTATACACAATTATGATATACGATGAATGTATAATCAAACTCAAGTAAAATAAGTGCCTCCAATCCACACCCGCTTAACAACAACAATTAGAGTTTCATATTCAAGAAAAAAAATAATAGTAATGATGATGATATCATCATCAAGAACAATAATTATAAAATAATAAAAAAAACAAAAATAATAACAGCATTAACAGCAACGATCACAAGAAGAAATTTAACTGGCTTAAACCTAAAAAACAGGTAATATAATGACCACCCTCCTTTTGAGTTTGGAGAACAATACGAGAAAAGAAGATGGTTTTATTTTGTGTTTGATTCTTGCTGGATTTGCCAAGAAAGGTAATAATGACAGAAGTGAAAAGAAATGGGGCTGGAGGTAGTGCATTCCAGCCATTTCACAGTGAAAAAAGTGTTGGAAAGAATACAATTGTACTAGGGAGGCCAGGGCAAAAGAGTTAAAGCAGAGGGTTTTTTTTTTTTTACTTCTTATTGAATGTAGAAGAATAAGCCTAGGGTTAAAGACTCGAAGGGGAGGAGGCGGTTATTAGGGCTACTGGATTAGAATAAAAAATAATTTTTTATTTATAGTATATTTTTTAATCTGAATGAGTTTGATTTGGTTAGATTTTATCAGTTTCAGTATTACAATACCAAATCAAACTGAATTCTTTTTAAAATATTTTAAATAGTTTTTTAATTTTTTTTTTTGTTTACCCCTAATTCTTCCAATAAGGGGTGTGTGTGTGTGTAAGGACAATTCTATCTTTAATCTCTTGATAAACAGTAAAAGTCGAAGGGTTTTAGGTTTTTTCTTTAATACCCAAATAAAACTTGCGAAGCAGAATTTTCACGGTGCTGTGCTTGGCTATATACTGCTGACGGTTAATCATGTTTTTACTCCGCTCGCCTGTAACTCTGCAACACAGGTAACAATTTTTTGGGTTACCATTATTTAGCAATGGGTTATTTTTATTTCTCGATCTGGATGGGTTTTCTTCGTTTATGAAAGGAGGTAGGTTAGTTTGTGCTGAAGAAGTTGTTCTTGCAGCTGTAGAAGAGCTTGCCATGCCCTGAAGGGAGAGAACAGCAGGCTTCACCCGGAGGATGCACAGCCTACTGTTAATGGTTATGTGCATGATTAATTCAAACCTAATTGCACAGTTGTAGAAGATCCTGTGAGGTTATGTTGTCAACTTACAATTTCATATAATTCTTTATTCTAGTGGTTTCCTTATTAGTGCAACATAATTTGAAGTACGTCATTAGCAATGCTCATTGTTTTGGTGGGATTGGTTGGGCCATGACAGAGTTCAGTTGGGATGTCAAGTATGCTGGCCTTCAAATCATGGCTTCCAAGGTAAAATCAAACCTTTTCATCTCTCATTATATAGTAATTTGCTTTTGTCCAGTTTCAATGATGATATAATATTAATTTATTTTAAATCACACTTTCACTTCTCCTTTTTTTGCCTATTGAACTACTGCAATCGTTACTGCTTCCTGGGGTATGAAGAAAGCTGCATTCTTTTCGGCCTTGGAAGTTGACAGGGTAATGGGAATGGATCATTCGTCTAAATTCCAGGATGGCATTTGATCTCGTGGGCTTTGCTGAAGCTGATGAGAATTTGAACGTGGAATCGCCCGTCCTGTTTTATGCTGGCTTTGATAGAAATGATTGGAGAGATGCTGAAACTGAATAAAATGAGACAGTGCAAGCTGTTCTTGGTGTTTGATTATTGTGCTAAGGAGGGAATACATGTGTTTAAATTTTAGACGTGTTTTTGGTTGAATTTTGCATTTGTTTGGTTGAATAAAAGGGAGTGTTTTTGCGTGAATTTGGATGAGAAGTTTGGTGATGATTTCTAGTTAAAAACATGTGTAATAGCCTTTTTGTAATTTTGAGATTCAAGGGGCTTTTTAGTATCAAATCTAATATAACTTTTTTCTGATTTTTTTACCACCAACATATTTTAATATAATTTATGAAAATACGATGGAGAATAGGAGTATATAAAAAAAACCAAAAAATTAAGAAAATGAAGGGAAATAAAAAAAATAACTGGAAAAATTAAACCCTGAAAAAACCCTTCATTCTGGAAAAAATCAAGTCAAATAAAATAAATAAATCAAACTAAAAAATTAAGTCAAATTTATTTAAATTTATTTTTATTTTAAAATAACTGAACTGAAATAAAATCGATTCGTTTTAATTGATTCTAGTTTTGATTTAAAAAAATAATTTAATTATTTTTTAATAAAAATCAAACCAAATAAAAAATAATCAATCCTAATAAAAATATGAAATTAAGATAATTTTTGTAATTAATTATCCTTTTTTTTCTTAACAAGTATTTTTAATTATTTTAAAAAATATTATTTGTAATCCATTTTTCAAATAAAAATAATTTTCAAATTCTTCGCAATTTTGAACGCGACCACTCTTTCTCTCTCCGCCAGGTCATAAATGCCGATTGCACGTGGCTCTGCCTGACGTGCACACTTTATCCACCGTTTAACTGTCGGCCCCGTATCCAAGAAAACACCAAAAGGCAAGAAACTTATAACAAACCCTGCGGACCCCACACGCAAATCCCAAGGAATAATATCTTATTATTTTTCATTTTTGTTTTCGCTCGAACCGACTGGGTGATCTCTACAGTAACCTTAACACCACAGTCCAAAACAAGTATCGTAAGCAGTGACAAAATCACCTCCCTGTGTGAGCCGTTGACACGCACGCTTGCCCACTTCATTACCTGCCACGTTTCACGCAATATCGGTGAAGTAAAGAGAAAAAACATGGCCACCCACCTGTATTCTAGAAATAATCCCTGCCGAGTCTCCCTCATTTTCCCCTATAAATTCATGCCCTTCCCTAGCGTTCTAAGTTTCAAGCGCCTTCACAGTATTAGACCCACCGGAAAGAGACGAAGGGAGAGGCCAAAAAGAATAGGGAGGGAAGTTGGGGTAGAAAGGTCAACAACAAAAAATGACAGCGGCGACGTCACTAGAGTTACCACCAGGTTTCAGGTTCCATCCAACGGATGAGGAGCTCGTGCTGCACTATCTCTGCCGTAAATGCACATCGCAGCCCATTGCTGTTCCTATTATTGCTGAAGTTGATCTCTACAAGTTTGACCCGTGGGATCTCCCTGGTAATGAGCTCTTCTTGTTTTAATCCTGCTCTTTCACTAGTTGATTGCAAGTTTTCATCCTTGTTGTTATTTGTTATGTCAAATTACAGGTATGGCCTTGTACGGAGAAAAGGAATGGTACTTTTTTACGCCGAGGGACAGGAAGTACCCTAACGGATCGAGACCGAATCGTGCTGCAGGGAGGGGCTACTGGAAAGCCACGGGGGCCGACAAGCCGATCGGGCAGCCAAAGACAGCTGGGATCAAGAAGGCTTTGGTGTTTTACGCAGGAAAAGCTCCCAAGGGAGAGAAAACCAACTGGATTATGCACGAGTATCGCCTAGCCGAGGTGGATCGCTCCGTTCGCAAGAAGAACAGCTTAAGGGTATACTCGTCACCCCAACCATCAATAGGGATAGTTTCGACATTTACATGCATGAGATGGTTCCAAATACGGACGTCGAGGTTGAAATGACAGCTTTGGCCTTTCCATGACGATATTTGGATTTACCAATCACCAACCTAATTAATCACATATTTTTTGCAAAAATTAATGTGGTCTTAAATTTGGTGGCCCTCGGATGCTGCTTGGCTTTATTTTATTTTATTTTTTTAATGAGGTTAGCCGTGACTGTGCCGTCACTATTTTAGTTCTTTAATTCCAGTCAAGGAAAATATTCCTCCTTATCTCTTCGTCGGATAGGACTGGATTTAATCATTTCATTTTGTTTGCTCTGATTCTGATGATCATTCGGCTAAACCAACGGTCCTGATTGTTTGCAGCTGGACGATTGGGTACTCTGTCGCATACACAACAAGAAAGGCACAATTGAGAAGCAAGGACAGCATCTTAGCGTCAAGAAAGCGAATTCGACGGAGGTTGCCGAGGAGGATGAGAAGAAGTCGGTGGTTATGCAGCCGCCGCCACCAGGTCCGTCCTCGGCGACAGGAACAGTGAATGATTACGTGTATTTCGACACGTCAGATTCTGTGCCGAGGCTACACACAGATTCGAGCTGCTCGGAGCATGTGGTGTCGCCAGAATTCACGTGCGAGGTGCAGAGTAATCCATATAATTACTTGGATGCCACCATGGATATTCCGTTTGCGTCTCCATTTCAGGGGAATCATCAGATGTCGCCGCTTCAGGACATGTTCATGTATCTGCAGAAGCCGTTTTGAAGTCATAATTATGGGAATTGACTGCGTTGGAGGGCGCAATCGCACGGTAACACGAGACTGAAAGTCTATGAGTGTGCGCGTGCGAGAGCGCCACGTAGATAAGAATTAACACGAGACTGATCGGACGATCGGCGATGAATGTGGATTTTGGGGGTGTGTAGTCCAGTAGCCACTACTCTGTATAGATGTGGCAGATTCAGGGAACGGCCTTGTTGAGGGTATAATTGGATTTATATTTTGTAACAGCAGGCTTTCCTTTTGTGGAATCTTATAACAGTTATTATTAATCTGCACGTATATCCTTTGTCCAATCCGTGTTTCTAATTAACTGATCCCTTCTTCAGTTTTTTTATTTTTTTTTTATTTTTAAGAAAGCCTTCTTTATCTCTTTAATAATATTAGCTTTGCGTGAAAAACTTTTGCCTTTGCGTTCGTGTGCCGGTTCCAAAACCGTTGAAAAAACCGTGCGTGTGTAAGTGGAACATGGATAATTGTTGTTGACGATGATTTCACTTAAACCATTGAATATCAAAAACAATCAAGGTCTAATCTCTCTCTCTCTCTCTCTCTCTCTCTCTCTCTCTCTCTCTCTCTCTCTCTCTCTCTCTCTCTCTCTCTCTCTCTCTCTCTCTCTCTCTCTCTCTCTCTCTCTCTCTCTCTCTCTCTCTCTCTCTCTCTCTCTCTCTCTCTCTCTCTCTCTCTCTCTCTCTCTCTCTCTCTCTCTCTCAGCCCAAGTCAAGAAACTAGCTGTCGGCACATTGTTAGTTCAATTCAGGACTTTTTGCCCATGATAAAAGCGTGGAATCTGAGGTTGCTTCCACGGCGGCACATGGGCGGCTAGGAGAGTTTTACATATATATTACATATAAAAGTGGTTAGCTTGTACGCATCGAAGTAGATGTATATTTATATTTAAAACAAGATTTATAAAATAAAATTTATATTTTGTGACATCTAGCTCTTGATATTAGTGAGTGGAGGGAGTCCAAGAGTATATATCACAAGATAATTTATATTTAAAAAAATCTATTTTTTTTCCCGGCACATAGAAGTTTTATAGTGTTTTTCATTTTATAATTTTTTTCCATGAGAGAATTCGAGAAATTAGCGAGGATATAATTCTTAATTTGGTTTCTCTCATATTTGCTTGAGATATTAAATTAACTATTAGGTACTTCCAAAAAAAAAAATGTTATCTTTCATGTGGAATCGGAACTCGAGGGTGATTATGACAAGGTATTTTATTACAAGGTAGTGTCAACGATGTGATAAAGCCATGGAGGATCTGGGGATATCTTCGACGATAGAAGGATTGAATGGTCGTCTCATGGGACAGTTGTTACTAATTTTACATTGTACTAGCTTTGCGTAGGTTTAATAATTTTTTAAAGTATTTTATTTTAAAATATATATAAAAAATAATATATATATATATTTATTTATTAAAATTTATTTTTTATATTAGTATATTAAAATGATCTAAAAATAATAATTTAAATCAAATTATTTTTTAAAATTTAATGAAAAATCAATTCAATTATGATACCAAACAAGACCCAGGATCCCTCAAAATGTTAATAACATCTTGAATATTACCCATACCCAAGAGTTCAGTTCAGAGATGGGAAAAACCCATTTTTTCCCGTATGAGATGGCGTGTCCTATCCTAACAAACAAAACGACTTAGTAAGGAGATATTTACATTGCCATGTAGTGTGATTTTTAAAATAATTTTTTATTTAAAAATATGTTAAAATAATTTTTTTTAGATTTTATTTTAGTTTAGATATAAACACATCAAAACCTTTAAAAATAACTTTAAAATATATCAATTTACACATGTAAATGTACTGCTAATGAAAAGTCAATAGCTGCATGTTTAATATTACATATTTGATATTATGATGTAATATATTTTTTAAAAGTACATATTGAATATATTAAAATGACTTTTTTTTATATTGACATATTAAAAGTATTTAAAATTATCTAAAAAAATATTAATTTAATATTTTTTAAATAAAAAATAATTTGAAAAGCATAAATGATTATATGTTTTTTGCATTTGTAAAATGATTACGTTGTCCTGTTTAAAATATATTTACTTTAAAATTATCAACTTTTAACAGTAATTATAGGCCGCAAGCTCCTATTTATTGGAAAAAAAAACCGAAATAGATATTTCAAAAAAAAAAATAACATGCATATACAGTTTTGATTTAATTTAATAGGTAAATAACACTTTTAAAAAGAATTCAATAGCATAAGAATTCGAGCCAATGCACTGTATCTGCGATGGATATATATATATAACACTTAGGACAGGCAAGAAAGAAGACAGAAATGCTGAATAACCAGCGATAAGATCTGTTATGCTGAAGCCACATTAACAAGTGGTTTGAAAGAGGCTGAAGATGATGATAACTGTCACAATCCCATTTTGACCGTAACTAAAATCGATCAAAGTATTGATGGCGAGGATGCATGCATGGTATTCTGATGACTGCTTTATTTGATTCCAAATGCGGTCCAATTTCTTACGGCTTGTCCTCCGCCCATGTGCTCAGTGTATCAAATTACAGTAATCAACGAAGAGAAAAGTTAATATTCCAGTTTAAAAATAATAATTAATATGCTGAGTGGGTGAGAGTCTGATTCTTTTTTAGGAAGTTTTTGGAGCTGTGGTTTAAAAAATATAAGTTAAAAATGCTGTGGTTAATTGATGTTAGTTGTATTTAGATATGTATTGGGTAAAAATTATGGTTGAAGTTTGTGTTTAATAAAAAAATATATAAAATGTTTGGTGGTTGTGTGATTGCGGTAGTTTTTTAAAGTATTTTTTACTTGAAAATGTATTAAAATAATATATTTTTATTTTAAAAAAATTAATTTTGATATCAACGAATCAAAATGATTTAAAAATATCAAAAACAGCGAATCAAAATGATTTAAAAATATCAAAAAATATATTAATTTGAAGCAAATAAAAAAATAAAAAATCTTTAAATTCTTTTAAAAAAACTTTCAAAATGCAAAAATAAATAGTGTTTTACAAAACTCAGTAAAAAATATATTTAAAAACTATTTTATAAAAACTACGTTTCAAACTTAATTTTTTTAATAAATTTTGTAATATAAAATTTGTTTTTTACAATGATCAAATATCGTGTTATATTTTTTGCACTATAAATACAAAAATAAGTGCAAAACAAACGAGCCTAAGAGTTTATTTATGTGGTTTCGTCATTTTTAACCATTTTTATTCTTTTAGTTTTTTTAATTGTTTTAATGTTTTAATATTAAAATAAAAAAATATTTTAATATATTTTTAAATAGAAAATATTATAAAATCTCAACTATAATTTCAAAGACACTCAAAGGCAAGATTTTAAAACCACAGGAACCTGCTAAAAATTTTGACAACACATTGCTTAAGCCTACAGAAAAATAAAATAAAATTCCAATGTATTTGCTCTTGTATTCATAAACTAGTCAGTACGCTAACGTTAAACTACGGTGGGGTCTAATGCAAGAAATAGATATTGTGGTTGCGATCTTCAGCGATTTTTTTAATTGAGAAATAGATAGCTGAAGTCTAAACTTAACAAAACAAATTGAAAAATATATAAACTAATAAATAAATACAAAATTGTTGAAGGGGGTGGAAATTAAACTTTGTAATCACTGATTAAAAAATAAAGCGAAAAGTTAATTTTTGTGTTAAAAATTAAAAATAAATGTACATACAAATATTTTACCTTGATTGTCCTTTCTATTTTATAAGTTTTCTTTAATTTATCTTAAAAGTTAATTCTAATCATTAGGTATAAATAGTTTTTGTTTTTATAAATGCATTATGCAAATTTAATTTATCTATGTAAAGTTTTTTTAAAAAAAAATTATAATAATCTCTTTGAAATATTATGAAATTATAGAAATAATTCAAAATATCAATTACTATTTTAAAAAATGAAGCTAAAAAAATAAGAGAGGATACTATTAAAATTTATATTTAAGAAAATAAATGAAATTAAAAAGGCCATATGTTGTTGGTTGTGGCAAGTAAGGCTCACGTGCATGGCCAAAAATAAAATAGTTTAGGTGGGATCTGCAAGACCAAGCTCATATGCCTGGTTAAGTGTTTTAATATATAAAAAAGGAGCGGGTGATTTTTTATTTTAATAAACAACATGTCATTCGTTTTGGAAAATAACATGTTTGCTAGAGTATTTTTTTTTTATATCATTAGGGATTTGAGTTTTTGAAATCTAAAAACCTATTTTAACTTGTTTTTATCTAAACAAATACGTGAAAAATACCCTAGCAACCTTAACATATATACTTTCAACCCTAAAGACACCTTTTAATCTCTTCAAAAATCCAAAATTAAATTGAATTAAAATAAAATTTGTTAATCTTGATCTATTTTTTTAACATGTTTAAATGACAAAAAAAACCTTTATTAAACTTCTTTCTTTAAGATGAACTCATTGACACCAAACTGAATCTCTTTTATAATAGAAATCTAGGAATCCAAACACTTTCTCCTCTCCACTTTAAATGAAAAAAAAAACATGTTAATACAAGATGAAATTGAAGAGAAATTAAGCTAAGCATATCCTTATTATGGAAATCAACTAAAAAACTAAACTCTGCAACATAAATGATATCTTTATTTTCACAAAGTAATACTAACAAGTGTAATAAACATACACCCCTTCCTTTAGAAAGGACCAATCAAGAGTTGATTGATTATTCTTTTTAAAAACCAAACTAAGGAGTCGTGTTGAGGTTGTTCAGGATAAGAACGAAGACACAAATATAATAGATGAAGTCTTTCAAGCTAGTATGATAGATAAAATTTGAATTTTTATCTTTTCGATGATAGTTTTGTCGATGTTGACTTAGATGAGTTGAATGCCATTTTGAACTCTAGTGGACTAGAGATTGTTAATGAAAAAGATGATAACCATATTAAAGAGTGGGATCAAGCTGATAACAATTCAATTGAGAACGAAGATAAAAATTCTGAATAAATATGTTATAAAGCCTTTTTTATATATAATTATAAAGCCTTTTTTTTATAATGTAATATTATTGATGATATTTTGAAACATGAAATATTTATTTTATAATTGTTTGCTCTTGTTATTGTATTGTGCATGTTATATGTTTGTAACTTAAGCGTTGGTGCAATAAGATAGACAGACAATACAAGCAAAACATGCAAAAGCTTGCCACAATCACTGATGGCAATACTGATGGATTGTGTCTTCTAGGTATTCCACAGAGAATTGAAAAAAATTATAGCATTTTGCCACAATCATCAATGACTATACCAGCGGATTGTGCCCTATTAGTATTTTACTGAGAGTTGAAAAAAATTATAGCCCCTTCCATAATCATTGACTCGTTTCCTGACGACATCACTAATGGATAACACACATTTCAACGCATGCGACTGTTAGATTCCCTAGTCGGTCAGCACAATTACCGACGGAATTGTTGATGGACACAACAAATCCAATGTGCGCGTGCTATGAGTTATCGACGAACACAAAAAATCCAATGTGTGCGTGCTTTAACACCTTTTTACTGACAAACTTCAAAAAATCTAGAGGGATTTTCAAAAAAATTTGTGCAAAATTCAAAAAATACCAATGAAAATTACTGAAGGAATTTAATGTCATTGCCTAAAAGAATATTATTCTATTTTCTATAAGTAAAACTATGGTATAAAACCAACCCCCCCTTCGTGGTTCATTTTTTCACGGCTCTTTCGATTTCTTCTCATCTCCTCCTTCTCTTCTCCTCCTGCAAATCATTTGAGTTTCTCATTGTATTTTTATTATTTTGATTGCAGTTTTTGACATGGTAAAATGTATGATTCTCCTTTCTTTATCTTTGTATTTTTTTTTACTTTTTTTTTAGTTTAATTATGATTATTTTTGTGATGTTTTTTATTTTGTGTATTGTTTATAGATAAAATCTTGAAATCAACACACTATTAAGGTAAACATTTTTCATTCCTAAAGTCTTTAGTTTTTTCTTTTTATTTGTTCAATTTATTTTATTGTTTGTATTGCCATAATAATTGAAAATTTTGTTAAATTTAAATTGTTATTGTTGAATTTACTTTTAAAATGTTAATTGAAATATATAATTACATTTAATTAGTTTATCTTAATTTTATTATATTATTGCTTGTTATGTTTTTTATTATTTTGAGTAATTTTATTTGATATTTATAAATTTATATAGATGTTCGTTGAAAATATATAAATGTTGAATTTCTATAGATTTTAGGTTGTATAGAGTTGATTTTGCAATATTTGTGTAATTATTAATATATGTAGGTATGAAAACTGTGGGTAGTCTCTAATATAGAAGAGGTGTTGATAATTTTTTAAAATAATTAAAATTAATATTTAATTATTCATATAAGTTTTTATAGATGTGTAGAATGAAAATTTAATTATTTAATTGTTTGTATTTTAATAATTATTTGAAAATTTAATCTTTTTAATTGCTATTGTTGAATTTTTCTTGGAAATGGTAATTGGAGATGAAGAATTAAATTTCATTGTTTTATCTTAATTTTATTCTATTATTGATTGTTATGTTTTTTATTATTTCCATTAATTTTAATTGTCATTAATGCATTTTTATAGATGCTAGTTGAAAATATATAGATATTGAATTGAATGTTAGGTTGTATATAAGATTTTCTATCGGTGTCAATTGGTTTGTGGTTATTATAAAGATTTGCAGGTTTAAAAACTGTGGATAGTCTCTAATATAGGGGAGGTGTTGCTGATTTTTTTTTTTTATATATAATCAAATTTAGTTATCTTATTATTTATATAAATTTGTATAGATGTGTAGAAAAAAATTAACAGTATGTCGTCGGTAGATAATTGTAGCAAGTTATTATAGCAGTAAGGATGACTTATCCTTAGGTGTTGATCACGAAGAGGCAGCTACGCCAACTAATGATACTGCTATTTCTAGTGTTGTTTTACAGTGCAGAGGCAATATGCCTTCACAGCGGGATCAATTCACCAGCAAATACCAGGCACAATAGAAGGATGACCTTTCAATATCAGTTTGTTTAGGTTTTAGTTTTTTATATATATACTTATAACATAATTTATGAATAACTAATTAATATTTTATTAATTTTAATTTCACAAACATTGAGGCTGCCTGGACAATAACATCAGCGTTTAGATCATCAATGGAGATTCTATTGTTTTAATAGAGTCAGGTTTCTAGACATCCTGAGTGGAGACCTAATATCGACGTATGGTTTTGATGATTTTAGGTAGATGTTGACGTTTAATTTCTAACTTATTTTTAATAAGTTATTTTTATAATTTTATATCTTGTGCTATTTTTATTTTAAATGAATTATTTATACATAGCATAAATTTGAGTAAGATAACATGGATAACAATATTGTGAAAAGGGTATGGAAGAATCACGCGAGAACCAGGTTACATTGAAAATAATTTAATTTTTTGTTTTATAATTTAATGTTATAAATTCTAATTTGTTACTATGAAAGTAAGTTGCATGATTTTTGATATAACACATAAAAAAAAAAGCAAAAAGATATGCGAGAGATAACGGTTTGGAAGGATGGAATGAGGGGGTGGTTTGGCAAGAATTCAAATCACCATTCATCTCAGGGGATATATGAACGCAATATATTGAGCATGTGATGTCTAAGCAGTTCGCACGATGCTCATAATCTGGTGCCTACAACTAGAAATGATAAATTCATGGTTCGGTGACCATACACACCGATGACTTCATCTCGTTTAGTGCATATACGAAGCGGATTGTAAGATTAATTTAAATGACATATATCATTAATTAATTTACTGTTGCTTATAAATATATTTGACTTGTAACCTTTTTTTTCTTACAAGCTACATCTCTTGGGCCTGAGTCGAGCCTAATTGAGTTGTTTGTAGAGACGCACGTGCAAAGTCAAGACCGCCAAAAGAGGGTGCAATAGTTCATGGACAGCCGTGCTCAATATTTCATGGTATGTTCGTTCAATCATTTTATTTCTGACCGAATTAGCGACGGAACGAGGAATTACCGACAATCAATATTTCAAGAGACGAAGTTCGTCGGTGATGCTATCGTAACATTTTTACCAATGAATTATGTGTCTGACTGTGATAGAATTAATCTGTTGGTAAAACTATTTAATGGTATAATGTAAATTTTGTTCCTTATTTTTTTTTAATTCTTTCTATGAATAAACTAGGATTCAAATTCACAAAATCAAACATTATTTTAATATCATGATATATTAGATACATGAGAGCATCCAAGTGAAAATGGATCATAACAAATAAAATAAAGCTAACATAATTTGCAAGGATGAAAATGAAGAAAATCTAAGTTTAATGACCAAAATGTAAAATAACAAAAATTCTGACTAAGAAAGACAAAAAAGGCTATGGATAATAACATAAATAGTGAAATGTAAGAGGATGCATAATAGATCAATAACGAAAAGACCATGTTTTTTTTTATTTTCTTTTACAATTACAATTATTACAATTATATGTAATAAAAAGAAGTTTTTTAAAAACGTTTTTCCCATGTCCTATTTTTAAAAGGTTAGATACATATCTTTATTTCCTTGTGTCTGGATCATTATCATTCATTTTCTTCGACAGGTCATGTAGGTTCCATGTCTTGTATTGCCCTATAAGAACAAACATACAATCATGTCTTATTTTGTAATTTGGATAAGTCCCTTTGCCTAAGAAGTCGAAGGCTTTCCTTTGATTTTTTTTTTTTTAATGTAGGAATACATTTGTTTTGAGCTTTGATTAAACAGTTCATGCATTAGAAGGATTATATTATATATAATATATAATATATTTAGTTTTTCTAATAAATATAAGTTTTATTTGTGATGCATGGATTGATTGAATATGAGATTATAATTTAGAGTTCTTCAAATTTATACAATTATATATATATATATAATCAATTTTAATTATCAATCTAGTAATCGTAAAGAGATAAGACATTTCATATATGAAACTTAGTAATACTAGTAATACCATTTATTTATTGATTGATTAATTTATGGTGACTTAACAGTCATATGTACACATCTTTTTTGGAAGAATTTCGGCATAGGAGACTGGCAAATAGAAGGGGGCGCAAGTAGAAGTGTATTAGTACAGAACCTAACAACAATAATGTTATTTTAAAAAGTTCTTATAAATGAATATTTTTTAATTCTATTTGAACATTGACATGGGAATTAAAAGTATATTGATGTGTTTTGTTTAATCAATTTTCAAACATTGAGTATTAATTTTTTTATTTGTGAAAGTTGGAGATAATGATCTGTTGTGCTACATGCATAATAGAAATAATATCTTGTATTCACAAAATGTATTTCGTTAATGGATTTTAGTATAATGACACACTAATAAGTCTTTCAAACAAGAAGAATTGTTATAGCAATAACTGAAATACATAAAACTAAACAGCAATTTATTATCTTACTTTAATTATAATTATTTTAAGAGTGATGTATGATTTGTTCTTTTGTGTTTATACTTTTACTGAATATAAGATATTAGATAAATATCTTGATTATATTTTCACAGGATAGATTAGAGCTAGATTGTGTTTGTTTAGTTTGAATAAATTTATTAAACTCAAGTATATATAAAAGTTTGATAGCTAATTGCATGCACTTTTTAAATCAAAGAAAAAACACTTGAAATTGCAATAGAGTTGAAACAAAAACCTAGCATGCAGGTATATAATAGAATATTCAAAGTTATAATTAAAATCAGATCTTAACATCCATACCAATCCATATAAAAAATACATATTATTTTACTTAGAACATAAAGTATTACACTAAAATAAATATGGATATAAGAATATTCAAGGGGAGATACCATTTTGAAGAGCTAAATTGATAAAATAGCGCTTTGAATAGTATAAATATAGTTTTTTTTTTGTTTATGTGCATTCCAAGAGTAAAAGGCCATTTAAAAGATCCAATTATATTTTAATATATTTTATATTAAACTAATTTGGTTGTTTTTTTATATAATATAATCATGTTATTAATTATACAATTACTATGAGTAATTTATAAAATTAAATATACATTATGAAGTAATATGAAAGTTAAAAGATATAATTTTAAGTTCAAATTTTAAAATTTTAAAATTAAAATTTATTTATGTGAATATTTTCAATTTTTATTTTTCTATGATATTGTTAAAATCCTTATTTTTGAAAAGTGAATTCAAAATTAGAACTTTCAAGAAAACCATCAAAATTTTAAATTTTGATTTTTTGATTTAAAAAAAATTCAAACTTTGAAAAAATAACTGCAAACGTTTTAAATTTTGAAAAAATAACCATCAACATTTCAAATTTTAAGATTTTAAATTTTGAAAAAATAATCGCCAACATTTTAAAAAAATAACATCTAACGTTTTAAGATTTCACAATTTAAAAAAAAAATCTATCTATAAGTATTCTCATGTATCTATACAATTTTTCTCATCCTTTTCTTCTCTCCAATCTTCATTTTATTTCATTAAAGTTCATCATAAATGATTCTAATTTTAATTTTTATGATGCTTTGATTTTGATGATGACACTCTCATGTTCGTCATTCAAGTTGCTATTATAATGGTTATTAAAGAAGAATCGAGTAATCAAGGGCGGAGAATAAAGTGGCGTGGTTCTATTTGGTTACAATATCGTCAATTGTAATAAAAAGGACGATGAACTAAGGCTATATCATGATTACTTTGCTGAAAATCCTAAATTTACTGAAAGTCAATTTCAAAAAAGATTTAAGATGAGTCATCATTTTTTTCTTCAAATTGTAAATGCAGTGGAAACTCTCTGATTAGTACTTAAAAGTATATTTTTATCAAGGTTTAATATCATCATATTGCGTTTAAAGTATCATTAAATTTCCTAAGTTAAACATGTTTTATAATAGTAAGTACGATAACATAATACATCTTTAATTTATGGTAAATGATCATTTTTAATACAGGCATATCTCATAATTTAAAGTACTGATTGATGTGTTTAACTATTTAAAATGAAATGACAAATAGAGGATTAAGCTTTGAAAGGAGATGCTTGTTCAATTCAAACTAGAACACTATTCGATTATTGGATTATAACTGGAATTGTAGACCTTAGATTTAAGTCTGATTTATCTTAATAGAAAGTTAAGACATATGCCTAAAATTTTTATGAGAGTCCAAGATTCAAATCTTCTGTTTTCAAGTTCAAATCTTGACAACAAAAAAGACATCTGAATCTATTAGGCATCCCAAACAATGTTTAGCGTTCAACTTGTATCTTGAGTTTTAGAAGTCCAAATGAGATTTTTTTTTGTTGAAAAGATGAGACAATTGCTCACAACTTTCATAAAGACTATTTATTTGAATTATAATGTTAACAATGATATTTTGACCAGCCAACAATATCATTAACCAGACACTAAGTCAATGGTTGGCCACCAATTAAATAGTTAGTCATCTAATCAATAGTTTTAAATTTTAGCCTATAAAAGAAGGTATTTGCCATGTATTTAAGCATCTTGTTGTTTTGATCAAAAACATTTAATTGTTTTTTCTCTTTGTAATGTTCAAGTTTTCTTTTATGCTATATTAATCTCTTGTTTATGCTTTTTTTTTTAATTTTCTTTCATATACTTAGTTAACTTATATCATAATCTTGTTCTTATCTTATTTATTCATGTTTTTCTTCTTCATAATTTGAACTAAGTTTATTATGTCAAGGTATCTAAGAAAGTTTGCTATAAACATGTCTTATCATTTTTATCTTATTCACTCTTAATACCTTACTTGTTTAATGGTTAATCTAGAGTTGTATTGTACAACATTTGGTACAATAAATATTTGATCCTTCATAGTCTTCAGCTGACATTGTTGTTATGAGAGGAACTTGATTTATTGTTAACATAAGTTAGCATCATGAATACCTGACAATATTTACAAGTATTGCATTACACAGATAAGATAATTAATATGATCATGTTAATAATTTATAATGAGCTAATAATGATAAATCATCCAATTGGAACCTTTTTTATCTGTGGTTACCAGTTGAGTAATAAAAAGAATTTATATTATATTTATTTGAAATACCATTAGTAAATCCTTTAACCTTGATAATTATTTTTATCTTTCATTAAATCTTTACATCAATATTACATCTTAAACGTTCTCTTCAACTTTTCTCCTTTTATTATTGATAATTTACATAGTTCACCTCCTTATGGTTCCACCTCAGTCTTACCAGGTTATTATTACTTTGACACTCTTGCACTTTGGATAAAATATCAATCTTTTAATTTTGTCATTCACAATCTATATTTCAAACAAATAATAAATGCTCTTGGTGTTCTTGGTTTATTTTGCCTTTAAAAGGTCACTGCAGCTTACATGATACTTGAATATAGTATTCCTATAGATTTTACTAGTGAATATCTTCAAATTCAGGAAAGCACTATGATAGAAAATCTTAAAGCTTTTGCCAAAGCAATTGTAAAAGTTTTCGGTGATTGGTATCTAAGGACACCAAACAAGACCGATATTAGTCAATAATTATCAATTGAAGAGTAACATGGATTTTCAGGGATGTTAGAAAGCATTTATTGCATGCATTAAAAATTAGAGAAATGTCCAACTATATAGCATGAAATGTATACTGGTCATTATCATGAACCAACTATAATTCTAGAGGTTGTGGCTTCATAAGATCTTTGGATATGACATGTCTTTTATGGAATGCTTGGATTACTAAATGATATTAATGTTTTTGATTGATTACCCGTCTTCATTGCACTTGTTGAAAGTCATACAGCTCTTGTCATTTATATAATTAATAGACATAAATATTTAGCAGATAAGATTTATAATAATTGGTAAATCTTTGTTAAGACAATCTCATAGCCATTAGAAGCAAAGAGAATTTTTTTTGCAAATAAGCAAGAGTTTGCAAGAAAGGATGTGGAATAGACATTAGGGTGTTGCAATCTCATTTTCCAATTGTACGTGGACCTACATGATATTGGGATGAAGAAATGCTTGCAAACATTATGAAAGTTTGCTTTATAATGCATAATATGATTATTGAGGATGAATGAACAATGAACCTTGAATTTAACTGTGAAGATGAAGTCAATTTTTTTATATCAATATCATATGGTGAAATACCAAAAATATATGATTTTCTTCAAATTGATAATCAAATAAGGGATAATATGATAACGAGTAAAATCATTAGATTTTAGCTTCTTTAATTATCATGATTTTCAAGTATTTTATGTTTTTTTTTAATTTTTCATTATGGTTGTTATCTTTTAAGTTAATTAATTCTACTGTTGTTGAGTGTTAAAAGAACTTGGAAAAAGTATTATGAATTGATATCAATTTTATAACAAGATAAAATTAAACACAAACTAATATATTTAAAATAACAAAGAAATTTCTACATAGTTAATTAAAAATACATTACATTAAACAACATATCAATAAAATTAATTAAACATTAAAACACCTTTTTTGCATAATTTCTAGCTTTTTATTTTGAAAACATGCTATAGAAATTAGATCTAAATTAAAAATATTCATTTTTATAATTTATTCTTCTTTCTCAATCTTGTCCAATTCTTGTTTCTCTTAACTTTATTAAATCATTATAGCTTGTTGCTCTAACATAATTTTCCTGTCATGTTACTTTTGATCCTCAATTTTCATTAGAATATCCTTGAATTATTATAAGAGATTTGTTATAGTTATCTTCCCAACTTTATCTTTTCCCTGTCTTCATTTAAGTTATTTTTTTGCAGCCTTCTAACTAGTTAGTCTATCTTGATAAATCAATGACTCACTATCTTCTCCTAAAATAACAGAATCAAGGATAGATGGAGTTCATGAAGCTGAACATGCATTGGCATGACGTTTTTATTTCTTATTTGACTTTTGTTATTGACTTACACGCTTAAATTATCATTTAGATTCTTTTTTTTTAAGATAACCCAATAATATTCTAGTTAAAATTATTTGTCAATGCAAAAGGCATATGTTTGCCAAGCATCATTAATCTGGTTAAAAATTAAAGAAATTCAACAATATTTAAATATGTGTTAAACAATTTAACATGAAAATAAATATTAAAATTACCTTTAATTCTTCGTTCATTAAACTTTGCTCATGGTTTTCAATTTAAGTACCAAATCCAACAAATTTATCAACTTCTCTATTGATTTCTTATCATCTACTTGAGATACTTATTTATGAGTAATTATTCAAGTTTCCTTCATTATCTATAAAGTAAGCATGTGCTCGAGACCATAATTGTTTTGTTTATTGTTCAACTTATGTAATTGGATATTTGCTTGTATTTAATCATGTAGACTCAAGTAAACAATCTTCCTTTGGTGAGAAGCTTTTACTTTTTTATGATTTTGTTAATGTATGAGCATTTAAATTCGAATATGTTAAGTCATTAATTAATTTATTATAATCACTTAGTTGATAAATAATATTTTATGATTCGCTTATAAAAAAGTTGGTAAAAGAATTGAGAAAATTTAAATTCATTTACATTAAAAAAAAAAACTCAACTTAGAACCTCATAAGAGGGTGAAAGGGAAGCTCATAGTTGATGTTTAACAATTTTGTAGTTTCTATGCATATGAATTAATAATAAGCATTGTCTTCTACTTATTCTAATATTAATATGACCATATAACCATTAAAATTTGACCATCTTTGAGAACTAAAAGAATATTTGATAGATTATTTTAGCTGCATAAAAATATCAACTCAAGTAAATAACATGCTTCATTATGTCCCCCCCTTAGAATCAAAGAAGTTTTGCACACCTTGTCTATTAAATGTTTAATCACAACTCTTAAGCAAAATCAAGAATTAGTAATCTACCAGCATGACTTATCATTCTTTAAGTAGGAGGTGTCAAAAGAAACAAAAGGTAAATGAGCATATTTTGCTAGAAAAACTTGATTTTTATAGTTGTTTTATGTCCTGCAAAAGGGAAGTCTTTCGTTTCTTTTTAACTCAAAGTGTATTCAGTTAGAAAACAGTTGTGCTGAATGAACAAAGAGATAATGATGCAAGCATCAATTCACAAAAATTCTCATAAAAGGAATGTGAACATAAAGCACCATTTTATTTGCCAAGAAGTATTTGATTAGAAGGATAAAAAACTAGGATTAACTTTTGAGTCAAGTCTTTAAGGTCAAATTATAAAGAGAAAGAAATCCTTGCACTAACTATGATACGACATATTGCACTAACTATGATACGACATATTTCAATTACAACACCTTCTTTTTGTTTTCCAGTCCTAGATTAAAGAATTCAACACAAATGAGTCCATTTATATGGAAAATTGATGGGTTACAGCTGAGTAAACCTCCTTTAGACAATTGTTTAGTGTTTCCATTCAATCAAGAATAAGAATTATATTTTTTTTAAGCCAATTACTGAAGGTGTAAACTGGCGATGAACAAAGTCCATATGTTCAATTCAATTTCTATTAAGATAAAATATAATCGATCCTAAATTAAAACAAGCAATCAAGAATAAATTTAAAATATGTCACTCCATGTTTTTATCAATATTAGTTATCACCATTATTTCCTCTTAATTTTATCATAAACAACAACACATACAAAAATTGTCTTCCTTAACCTATATTAAAAACATAAAGTAGCAAAGAAATTTTTTTTATCACAAATAACAAATTAACATGAAAGGGTCTCTGGAATTAAAAGATAAAAAAATAAAATAAAATTTTTAAAAAACAAACCTTTTAATTTTAACTAATTAATAGAGCAACATGAACAACTTAAATAATAATTCTTGTTGAATTTAGAAGCTAGGACATAACTAATGTTATTAATTAATTAGAGAACAACTGCTTTTTTATTGTCCAAACCATAGAGAAGCTGAGGTACAAGGCTTTAAGGTTTGCAGATTTTTTTTTTTCTTTTGCTATGTTTTTAAAGAAACAAAGGAAATAGACATTGGTCAATAGATATATATACTTTCTTCTTGCTTTTGACTTTTTTACAAAAATAAGTAGAAATAGCATTTCAGTAGCTATCCTAGTGAAGCTATTAAAATGAAAAATAATAACTAAAAATATAATTTTTTAGTTTTGGCTTTTTATTTGGCTATTGTATTGGAGTTGCTTTTACATGTTGAAGAAGATATTTGGATGAAGAAATAAAGATTATGTTGTGAATGACTGTATCCTTTGTCTTTAAAATTAAAATGTTTGTCACTTGATGCAAACAATCGTCTTGCAAATAGTCTTCCGAGATTTCAACTGAACTTTTAAATAAAGCACTTTCTTTAAAAATCCATGAACCAAATGGATAATTGAACTCGATACTTCTCTACAATATACACAAGAACTTAAGCTCCGACACGGAAAGAAAAAAAACCAAAAAAAAAATATAAAGACAAAAAAAGATGAAAAAGTAGAGAAGAAGAAGACAAAAGAGCTATTGCAACCTCTGGTTGCACAGAATAACACCTCTTCAGCCCCTATTTATACTGAAATTTAAAATCAAAATTAATGTAAAATTAATTATGGTAATTACTATAATTAATTTCCACCATTTATCAACTTTAATTACTTGTCATAAAAAAAAAGCCTTTAAAACCATATGTTTTTTCATCAAAACAAATTATTCAAGTGGTAACCTGTTAATGTTCATATTGTTTATTCATAGAATGATAGAATAATTTTATATAAGCCTAAAGTTATTTTACTGGAAATTGGACTTAGTCTATGTTGATCTGAGCGAGTATATAACTTAAATCTAAAACTTATTTAAAGTTTTTAGGTTTACAAAATACATCAATTTTAAAATAAATTCTTTATTTATCTATGATTTATTTTAATGAAGTTAACGTTAAATATTAAAATAATTTTAAAAATCACGATACCGCTACACTCGACGAACACCGTCAGTTGAAATTGATACGTCCACGTAGAGAACTAATAAGCGCAGGCGTTGTGGAGTTCTTATTACGGGTTCGCATTTTATGGCACAAGACAAAATTGATGGAAAATGAGAAAAAGGGAGCGTGGAAGATTTCGGCACTTGCCTAGTAGCTTCCTTGATTATCCTTATCCACGTCGGCCATAGACACGTCAAAGATACAGACACGCACTGCAGAGTTGTTTCTGAATTATTTCAATTAAATTAAAAAAGAAAGCCGCAATTTTTTTGTTTTTATACACTAAAAAAGTTTTTTTTTCTTACCGTATAATTTATATAATTGTAAATTTTTTTCATTTTTTTAATGTAGTGGTGAAAAATATGTATTTTTTTGTTTTTTACTATAGAAATTAAATATTTGTAATTTTTTAGTGTATCAATGACAAATTTATAATTTTTTTAGAGTTTTTCTCTTTATATTTGATATATTTATCATTTTATCCTTGTTAATTGATCACTATTTTTTTATTTTTATAATATTTTTTATTTTCTACTACTCTTTTTTTGGAAAAAATATTTTTTTATTTTTTTATTTTAAATACTGAAATTTGCTGTAAAGGTAGCGCACATAGTTGCTTTGAATTCAATGAGAGATCAATGACTTTCTTTTGCAAGAACATGCCTGGTGTCTGACAAGGCATGGAGAACATATATCTACCAGTCGCTGTGATTTAGACAATATGGCAGTGAACCTTACCAAAGGACAATAATTAAATTAACAAGTCATGACCACCTCGAATCTCTCCCATGTTTTGCGACCAAATTGGGATGAATCGAATCCCCCTCGTTTATCGTCACGATCAACGGTTGCCATTTCATCCTCTTCCATTGGTGCACGTTGATGTTACCGAACACAGCGAATCTTTGAACCACTTTCCCTCAATTTCGAAAAGAAATCATGACTTCTTACATCATCAAATCAACTTACATTTCATAGGCTAATCCATTTCAACTGTTTTTATTCAAACTACATGGTTTTAACCCTCTTTTCTTTTTTTCCTATCGTTAATCCAGTACAATTTGAAAGTAAAGATTTGGCTTACTTAACCAAATTTTATCGTATCAATATTTTTTTAATTAGAATAATAAAAAAATACCCTATAATATTATCTAGTTTTTATTTTTTCTTTCTATTTTTATAATTTTTTTTACATATATACTTGTTAGAGAGATCCATGCTTTGCCACGAGCTAGATAATTGTTCTTGCAACACAAAAAAAAATTATTTATGTGTTGTTATTGTATTTTAAAGAAAAAAACTCACATCATGCTATCATAAATGAAAAATTATTTTAAAATCTGGCTAGATCTAATGGTTTGATCTATGACTGGATCGAGTCTAAAAAAAAATTTAGAAGAGAATTAACCAAGTGTAAGATTATCAAAAATCCAAGTTGACCCCTGATTCAATTAGCCCAAGGAAAATCCAGTCAAAACTTATTGAACATATTTTTTTTTTAGAATAGTATCTTTTTGATTTTTTTTATAAAATAAAAAAAATTGATTGGCTTAAGTTAACTCAAATCAATCCACTCGACCCTTGACATGATCATTGTCTCATATTGACTCCTGGATAAGGCTTGTAAATAATGAAAAAAAACTTAGGAGATCAAATCTCAATAATTAAAATGTCAAATAATAAATAAAAAAATCTAAAGGAATAGCAATTAAGATAATAAGGACTTAATTTGCAAAAAAAAAAAGAGAGAGAGGACAAATAAAAATATTGAATTGAAGGCCAAAATTAAAAAAAAATCAAATTAACAAATGAATCTAGAAAAATAATACTAATTTTCAATGAATTCAATAATGATGGATAAAACTTTTTAAAAATAATAAAAAATAATTAAAGTCAACCTCATCCAATCTTTAGAATTTTATAACATGGATTATGAGACTAATCACAACATAAAAGTCAAACCTAAAATAATAACAATGTAAAACTCATAACCAACCAACATAATTAGGAGTGAACTTGAAAAAATAAATTAAAAAAGGTGGTTTAAAAAATATAGATTTAAAAAGAACAAATTAAAAAATATAGAATAAAAAAAAAGAGAACTAAATTTGAAACAAAAATAAAATAAATCCAAATTATACGATATGGAATTGAAAAACAATTTCAATATAGAAAAGGATAAGAATAACTAAAAAAATAAAATTAGGACCATACTTGATATAAAAATAAAATGTCAAGGGATGAAATTAAATAACATATCAATTCAATAAAGGATTCAATACAAAATACATCACAATCAAAAGAATGAATACTAAATCTAATATAAAAACCAAGTGTAAAGAGATAAAATTAAAAAAAAAAACTTGATAAATGATTTAAGATCAAATACTCATTAAAAGAATGAGGACCAATTCTCATAAAAAATAATTTGAAGGGATGAAATTGACAAAGAAAAACTCAACAACAAGTGAAGGTCAAATATATTACAATTAAAAGAATAATAACCTAATTTAACTTAATAGACAAATAATCATACCTTCTTGCTTTTTTTACAATGGGTAACATGATTTTCTAGAAGGAAAAAAGAGGAAAAGAAAGGGATGGAAAACCTCCTGGTTAGAGCTCATTCGTGGGCCACCTCGACATATCTGCCTCATCATTGTGCTTAGGATGGTGAGACACAACAAACACTGTTCTGGAAGATGATGTTTGATTCTGTTTTAGTGTCACATGCTCTATGCAAAAAGCACGGGCGGTGTCTATTTTCTAATGTATTTTCAATACACGCTAATCATTTTTGAATATAAATAATAATTTATATATATATATAAATACTTAATCACTCCTGATTCCATATGATATTTATAATAAAACCATATAGAAATGATGAAAACACCCATATTTGCAGCTTTAATTTTTTTAAAATCTAAGGGTAATTCTATAGTTGCATTGTTTCAATAATAGAAAAAAAAAAAGATGGAGAAGCCTCAAAAACTAAAACAACCTATACACAATTATGATATATGATGAATGTTTAGTCAAATTCAAGTAAAACAAGTGCTTCCAATCCACACCCGCTTAACAACAACAATTAGAGTTACATATTCAAGAAAAAAAATAATAATAATCATCATCATCAAGAACAATAATCATAAAATAATAAAAATAATAAAAATAATAACAGCATTAACAACAACGATCACAAGAAGAAATTTAACTGGCTTAAACCTAAAAAACAGGTAATATAATGACCACCCTCCTTTTGAGTTTGGAGAACAATACGAAAAAAGATGGTTTTATTTTGTGTTTGATTCTTGCTGGATTTGCCAAGAAAGGTAATAATGACAGAAGCGCAAAGAAATGGGGCTGGAGGTAGTGCATTCCAGCCATTTCACAGAGAAAAAAAGTGTTGGAAAGAATACAATTGTACTAGGGAGGCCAGGGCAAAAGAGTTAAAGCAGAGGGTTTTTTTTTTTTTACTTCTTATTGAATGTAAAAGAATAAGCCTAGGGTTAAAGACTCGAAGGGGAGGAGGCGGTTATTAGGGCTACTGGATTAGAATAAAAAATAATTTTTTATTTATAGTATATTTTTTAATCTGAATGAGTTTGATTTGGTTAGATTTTATCAGTTTCAGTATTACAATACCAAATCAAACTAAATTCTTTTTAAAACATTTCAATTAGTTTTTTTTAATTTTTTTTTGTTTACCCCTAATTCTTCCCGCAACTGATGCTTAATAAGGGTTGTGTGTGTGTGTAAGGACAATTCTATCTTTAATCTCTTGATAAACAGTAAAAGTCGAAGGGTTTTAGGTTTTTTCTTTAATACCCAAATAAAACTTGCGAAGCAGAATTTTCACGGTGCTGTGCTTGGCTATATACTGCTGACGGTTAATCATGTTTTTACTCCGCTCGCCTGTAACTCTGCAACACAGATAACAATTTTTTGGGTTACCATTATTTAGCAATGGGTTATTTTTATTTCTCGATCTGGATGGGTTTTCTTCGTTTATGAAAGGAGGTAGGTTAGTTTGTGCTGAAGAAGTTGTTCTTGCAGCTGTAGAAGAGCTTGCCATGCCCTGAAGGGAGAGAACAGCAGGCTTCACCCGGAGGATGCACAGCCTACTGTTAATGGTTATGTGCATGATTAATTCAAACCTAATTGCACAGTTGTAGAAGATCCTGTGAGGTTATGTTGTCAACTTACAATTTCAGATAATTCTTTATTCTAGTGGTTTCCTTGTTAGTGCAACATAATTTGAAGTACGTCATTAGCAATGCTCATTGTTTTGGTGGGATTGGTTGGGCCATGACAGAGTTCAGTTGGGATGTCAAGTATGCTGGCCTTCAAATCATGGCTTCCAAGGTAAAATCAAACCTTTTCATCTCTCATTATATAGTAATTTGCTTTTGTCCAGTTTCAATGATGAGATAATATTAATTTATTTTAAATCACACTTTCACTTCTCCTTTTTTTGCCTATTGAACTACTGCAATCGTTACTGCTTCCTGGGGTATGAAGAAAGCTGCATTCTTTTCGGCCTTGGAAGTTGACAGGGTAATGGGAATGGATCATTCGTCTAAATTCCAGGATGGCATTTGATCTCGTGGGCTTTGCTGAAGCTGATGAGAATTTGAACGTGGAATCGCCCGTCCTGTTTTATGCTGGCTTTGATAGAAATGATTGGAGAGATGCTGAAACTGAATAAAATGAGACAGTGCAAGCTGTTCTTGGTGTTTGATTATTGTGCTAAGGAGGGAATACATGTGTTTAAATTTTAGACGTGTTTTTGGTTGAATTTTGCATTTGTTTGGTTGAATAAAAGGGAGTGTTTTTGCGTGAATTTGGATGAGAAGTTTGGTGATGATTTCTAGTTAAAAACATGTGTAATAGCCTTTTTGTAATTTTGAGATTCAAGGGGCTTTTTAGTATCAAATCTAATATAACTTTTTTCTGATTTTTTTACCACCAACATATTTTAATATAATTTATGAAAATACGATGGAGAATAGGAGTATATAAAAAAAACCAAAAAATTAAGAAAATG
>NW_011500123.1:202419-215548 GCF_000495115.2 Populus euphratica
GGTTGCTTCCACGGCGGCACATGGGCGGCTAGGAGAGTTTTACATATATATTACATATAAAAGTGGTTAGCTTGTACGCATCGAAGTAGATGTATATTTATATTTAAAACAAGATTTATAAAATAAAATTTATATTTTGTGACATCTAGCTCTTGATATTAGTGAGTGGAGGGAGTCCAAGAGTATATATCACAAGATAATTTATATTTAAAAAAATCTATTTTTTTCCCTGCACATAGAAGTTTTATAGTGTTTTTCATTTTATAATTTTTTTCCATGAGAGAATTCGAGAAATTAGCGAGGATATAATTCTTAATTTGGTTTCTCTCATATTTGCTTGAGATATTAAATTAACTATTAGGTACTTCCAAAAAAAAAAATGTTATCTTTCATGTGGAATCGGAACTCGAGGGTGATTATGACAAGGTATTTTATTACAAGGTAGTGTCAACGATGTGATAAAGCCATGGAGGATCTGGGGATATCTTCGACGATAGAAGGATTGAATGGTCGTCTCATGGGACAGTTGTTACTAATTTTACATTGTACTAGCTTTGCGTAGGTTTAATAATTTTTTAAAGTATTTTATTTTAAAATATATATAAAAAATAATATATATATATATTTATTTATTAAAATTTATTTTTTATATTAGTATATTAAAATGATCTAAAAATAATAATAAAATAATTTAAAGCAAATTATTTTTTAAAATTTAATGAAAAATGAATTCAATTATGATACCAACAAGACCCAAGATCCCTCAAATTGTTAATAATATCTTGAATATTACCCATGCCCAAGAGTTCAGTTCAGGGATGGGTAAAACCCATTTTTTCCCGTATGAGATGGCGTGTCCTATCCTTAAAAAAAAAAAAAAAGACTTAGTGAGGAGATATTTACATTGCCATGTAGTATGATTTTTAAAATAGTATTTAAAAATATATTAAAAAAAATCTTTTTAGATTTTATTTTAGTTTAGATACAAACACATCAAAACCTTTAAAAATAACTTAAAAATATATCAATTTACACATGTAAATGTACTTCTAATGAAAAGTCAACTACAAGTTTGATATTACATATTTGATATTGTGATGTAATATATTTTTTAAAAATACTTTTTAATTGAAAATATATTAAAATGATTTTTTTTATATTGACATGTTAAAAATATTTAAAATTATCTAAAAAATATTAATTTAATATTTTTTAAATAAAAAATAATTTGAAAAGCATAAATGATTATATGTTTTTTGCATTTGTAAAATGATTACGTTGTCCTGTTTAAAATATATTTACTTTAAAATTATCAACTTTTAACAGTAATTATAGGCCGCAAGCTCCTATTTATTGGAAAAAAAAACCGAAATAGATATTTCAAAAAAAAAAATAACATGCATATACAGTTTTGATTTAATTTAATAGGTAAATAACACTTTTAAAAAGAATTCAATAGCATAAGAATTCGAGCCAATGCACTGTTATATATATATATATATAAAACTTAGGACAGGCAAGAAAGAAGACAGAAATGCTGAATAATCAGCGATAAGATCTGTTATGCTGAAGCCACATTAACAAGTGGTTTGAAAGAGGCTGAAGATGATGATAACTGTCACAATCCCATTTTGACCGTAACTAAAATCGATCAAAGTATTGATGGCGAGGATGCATGCATGGTATTCTGATGACTGCTTTATTTGATTCCAAATGCGGTCCAATTTCTTACGGCTTGTCCTCCGCCCATGTGCTCAGTGTATCAAATTACAGTAATCAACGAAGAGAAAAGTTAATATTCCAGTTTAAAAATAATAATTAATATGCTGAGTGGGTGAGAGTCTGATTCTTTTTTAGGAAGTTTTTGGAGCTGTGGTTTAAAAAAAAATATTATAAAATCTCAACTATAATTTCAAAGACACTCAAAGGCAAGATTTTAAAACCACAGGAACCTGCTAAAAATTTTGACAACACATTGCTTAAGCCTACAGAAAAATAAAATAAAATTCCAATGTATTTACTCTTGTATTCATAAACTAGTCACTACGGTGGGGTCTAATGCAAGAAATAGATATTGTGGTTGCGATCTTCAGCGAATTTTTTTAATTGATAAATAGATAGCTACAGTCTAAACTTAATAAAACAAATTGAAAAATATATAAACTAATAAATAAATACAAAATTGATGAAGGGGGTGGAAATTAACCTTTGTAATTACTGATTAAAAAAAAGAGCGAAAAGTTAATTTTTTTGTTAAAAATTAAAAATAAATGTACATACAAATATTTTACTTCCATTGTCCTTTCTATTTTATAAGTTTTCTTTAATTTATCTTAAAAGTTAATTCTAGTCATTAGGTATAAATAATTTTTTTTTATAAATGCATTATGCAAATACAATTTATCTATGTAAAGTTTTTTTTTAATAGATTATAATAATCTCTTTGAAATATTATGTAATTATAGAAATAATTCAAAATATTAATTACTATTTTAAAAAATTAAGCTAAAAAAATAAGAGAGGGTATTATGAAAATTTATATTTAATAAAATAAATGAAAATTAAAAATGCCATATGTTGTTGGTTGTGACAAGTAAGGTTCACGTGAAAAGCCAAAAATAAAATAGTTTAGGTGGGATCTGCAAGACCAAGCTCATATGCCTGGTTAAGTGTTTTAATATATAAAAAAGGAGCGGGTGATTTTTTATTTTAATAAACAACATGTCATTCGTTTTGGAAAATAACATGTTTGCTAGAGTATTTTTTTTTTATATCATTAGGGATTTGAGTTTTTGAAATCTAAAAACCTATTTTAACTTGTTTTTATCTAAACAAATACGTCAAAAATATCGTAGAAACCTTAATATATATACTTTCAACCCTAAAGACACTTTTTAATCTCTTCAAAAATAAAAAATTAAATTGAATTAAAATAAAATTTGCTAATCTTGATCTATTTTTTTGACATGTTTAAATGACAAAAAAAACCTTTATTAAACTTCTCTCTTTAAGATGAACTCATTGACACCAAACTCAATCTCTTTTATAATAGAAATCTGGGAATCCGAACACTTTCTCCTCTCCACTTTAAATGACAAAAAAAAATGTTAATATAACAAGAAATTGAAGAGAAATTAAGCTAAGCATATCCTTATTATGGAAATCAATTAAAAAACTAGACTCCGCAACGTAAACAATGTTTTTATTTTCGCAAAATAATGCTAACAAATTTATTAAACATGCACCCCTTCCTTTAGAAAGGACCGATCAAGAGTTGATTGATTATCCTTTTTAAAAACTAAACTTAGGAGTCGTGTTGAGGTTGTTCAGGATAAGAACAAAGACACAAGTGTGATAAATGAAGTCTTTCAAGTTAGTGTGATAGATAAAATTTGAATTTTCATGTTTTCGATGATAGTCTTGTTGATGTTGACGTAAATGAGTTGAATGTCATTTTAAGCTCTAGTGGACTAGAGAATGTTAATGAAGAAGATGATAACCACATTAAAGAGTGCGATCAAGCTGATAACAATTCAATTGAGAACGAAGACAAAATTTTTGACTAAATATGTTATAAAGCCTTTTTTTATAATTATAAAGCCTTTTTTTTATAATGTAATATTATTGATGATATTTTAAAACATGAAATATTTATTTTATAATTGTTTGCTCTTGTTATTGTATTGTGCGTGCTATATGTTTGTAACTTAAGCGTTGGTGTAATAAGATAGATAGACAATACAAGCAAAACATGCAAAAGCTTGCCACAATCACTAATGGCAATACTGATGGATTGTGTCTCGTAGATATTCCATAGAGAATTGAAAAAAATTATAGCATTTTGCCACAATCACCGACGGCTATATCGGCAGATTGTGCCCTGTTGGTATTTTACTGAGAGTTGAAAAACAATTATAGCCCCTGCTATAATCACCGACTCGTTTCCTGAAGGCATCACCAACGTATAGCACACATTTCAACGCGTGTGACTGTTAGACTGCCTAGTCGGTCGACACAATTACCGACGGAATTGTCGATGGACGCAACAAATCCAATGCGCGCGTGCTTTGAGTTACCGACGGACACGACAAATCCAATGTGTGAGTGCTCTGACACATTTTTTTTGACAAACTTCGAAAAATCTAGAGGGATTTTCAAAAAATTTGGTGCAAAATTCAAAAAATACCAATGGAAATTACCGAAGGAATTTAATGCCACCGCCTAAAAAAATATTATTTTATTTTATATAGGTAAAACTATAGTATAAAACCAACCCCTACTTCGTGGTTCATTTTTTCACGGCTCCTCTGATTTCTTCTCATCTCCTCCTGCAAATCATTTGCGTTTCTCATTGTATTTTTATTGTTTTGATCGTAGTTTTTGACACAGTAAAATGTCTGATTCTCCTTTCTTTATCTTTGTATTTTTTTTACTTTTTTTATTTTAATTATGATTATTTTTGTGATGTTCTTTATTTTGTGTATTGTTTGTAGATAAAATCTTGAAATCAACACACTATTAAGGTAAACATTTTTCATTCCTAAAGTCTTTAGTTTTTTCTTTTTATTTGTTCAATTTATTTTATTGTTTGTATTGCCATAATAATTGAAAATTTTGTTAAATTTAAATTTTTATTGTTGAATTTACTTTTAAAATGTTAATTGAAATATATAATTACAGTTAATTAGTTTATCTTAATTTTATTATATTATTGCTTGTTATGTTTTTTTATTATTTCGAGTAATTTTATTTGATATTTATAAATTTATATAGATGTTAGTTGAAAATATATAAATGTTGAATTTCTATAGATTTTAGGTTGTATAGAGTTGATTTTGCAATATTTGTGTAATTATCAATATTTGTAGGTATGAAAATTGTGGGTAGTCTCTAACATAGGGGAGGTGTTGACAATTTTTTTAAATAATTAAATTTAATTATTTAATTATTTTAAAAAAATTGTATAGATGTGTTGAATGAAAATTTAATTATTTATATTTTAATAATTATTTGATAATTTAGTCTATTTTAATTGTCATTGTTGATTTTTTCATGGAAATGGTAATTGGGAATGAATAATTAAATTTCATTGTTTTATCTCAATTTTATTTTATTATTGATTGTTATGTTCTTTTATTATTTCCATTAATTTTAATTGTCATTTATATTTTTCTATAGATGTTAGTTGAAAATATATAGATGTTAAATTTCTATGAATATTAGGTTGTATATAAGATTTTCCAATGGTGTCAATTGGTTTGTGGTTATTGTAAAGATTTGCAGGTTTAAAACTGTGGATAGTCTCTAGAATAGGAGAGGTGTTGCTGATTTTTTTTTTAAAATAATCAAAGTTAGTTATCTTATTATTTATATAACTTTGTATAGATGTGTAGAATAAAATTAACAATACGTCGTTGGTAGATAATTGTAGCAAGTTATTATAGTAGTGATGATGACTTATCCTTAGGTGTTGATCACGAAGAGATAGCTGTGCCAACTAATGATACTGCCTTTTCTAGCGTTATTTTACAGCGCAGAGGAAGTGTGCCTTCACAGCGGGGTCAATTCACCAGCAAATACCAGGCACAATAAAAGGATGACCTTTCAATGTCAGTTTGTTTAGGTTTTAGTTTTTTTTTATATACTTATAATATAATTTATAAACAACTAATTAATATTTGATTAATTTTATTTAATTTTAGGTTTACAAACATTGAGGTTGCCTGGACAATAACATCAGCGTTTAAATTATCAATGGAGATTCCATTGTTTTAATAGAGTCAGGTTTCTAGACATCCTGAGTGGAGACCTAATATCGATGTATGGTTTTGACGATTTTAGGTAGATGTTGACTTTTAATTTCTAACTTATTTTTAATAAATTATTTTTATAATTTTATATCTTGTGCTATTTTTATTTTAAATGAATTATTTATACATCGCATAAATTTGAGTAAGATAGCATGAACAACAATGTTGTGAAAAGGGTATGGGAGAATCACGCGAGAACCAGGTTACATCAAAAATAATTTAATTTTTTGTTTTATAATTTAATGTTATAAATTCTAATTTATTACATGAAAGCAGGTTGCGTGATTTTTGGTATAACACATAAAAAAAAAGCAAAAAGATATGCGAGAAATAACGATTTGGAAGGATGGAATAAGGGGGCGGTTTGGCGAGAATTCAAATCACCATTCATCTTAGGGGATATATGAATGCAATATATTGAGCACGTGATGTCTAAGCAGTTCGCACGATGCTCATAATTTGGTGCTTACAATCAGAACTGACAAATTCATGGTTCGGTGACCATGCACACCGATGGTTTCGTCCCGTTTAGTGCACATACGAAGCGGATTGTAAGATTAATTTAAATGACATATATTATTAATTAATTTGTTGTTGCTTATAAATATATTTGACTTGTAACCTTTTTTTTCTTACAAGCTACGTCTCTTGGACCTGAGTCGAGCCCAATAGAGTTATTTGTAAAGACACACGTGCAAAGTCAAGACAGCCAAAAGAGGGTGCAATAGTTCATGGACAGCCGTGCTCAATACTTCATGGTATATTCGTTCAATCATTTTATTTTTGACCGAATTAGTGACGGAACGAGAAATTACCGACAATCAATATTTCGAGAGACGGAGTCCGTCGATGATGCTTTCGTAACATTTTTACCAATGAATTATGTGTCTGACACTGACATAATTAATCTGTCGGTAAAACTATTTAATGGTATAGTGTAAATTTTGTTCTTTATTTTTTTTTAATTCTTTCTACGAATAAACTAGGATTCAAATTCACAAAATCAAACATTATTTTAATATCATGATATGTTAGATACATGAGAGCATCTAAGTGAAAATGGATCATAACACATAAAATAAAGCGAACATAATTTGCAAGGATGAAAATGAAGAAAATCTAGGTTTAATGACCAAAATATGAAATAACAAAAATTTTGAGGACTTAGAAAGAAAAAAATGGCTATGAATAGTAACATAAATAGTGAAATGTAAGAGGATACATCATAGATTAACAACGAAATAAACCATGCTTTTTTTTATTTTCTTTTACTATTACAATTATTATAATTATATGTAATAAAAAAGATTTTTTAAAAAACGTTTTTCCCATGTCCTATTTTTAAAAGGTTAGATACATATCTTTATTTCCTTGTGTGTGGATCGTTATCTTTCATTTTCTTCGACAGGTCATGTAGGTTCATGTCTTGTATTGCCCTATAACATGTGGGCATACATACAATCATGTCTCATTTTGTAATTTTGATAAGTCCTTTATGGTGACTTAACAGTCATATGTACACAACTTTTTTGGAAGAATTTCGGCATAGGAGATTGGCAAATAGAAAGCCGTGCAAACCCATTCCAGTACAGCTCTCGTCTGAGTTATCATAGAATCCGGTGCATTAATATAGATCCTAACAACAATAATGTTATTTTAAAAAGTTCTTATAAATGAATATTTTTGAATCCTATTTGAACATTGACATGGGAATTAAAAGTATATTGATGTGTTTTGTTTGACCCATTTTCAAGCATTGAGTAATAATTTTTGTATTTGTGGAAGTTGGAAATAATGATTTGTTGTGCTACATGCATAATAGAAATAATATCTTATATTCACAAAATGTATTTCATTAATGGATTTTAGTATATTGACACACTAATAAGTCTTTCAAACAACAAGAATTGTTATAGCAATAATTGAAATACATAAAACTAAACTAAACAACAATTTATTATCTTACTTTAATTATAATTATTTTAAGAGTGATGTATGATTTGTTCTTTTGTGTTTATACTTTTACTGAATATAAGATATTAGATAAATATCTTGATTATATTTTCACAGGATAGATTAGAGCTAGATTGTGTTTGTTTAGTTTGAATAAATTTATTAAACTCAAGTATATATAAAAGTTTGATAGCTAATTGCATGCACTTTTTAAATCAAAGAAAAAACACTTGAAATTGCAATAGAGTTGAAACAAAAACCTAGCATGCAGGTATATAATAGAATATTCAAAGTTATAATTAAAATCAGATCTTAACATCCATACCAATCCATATAAAAAATACATATTATTTTACTTAGAACATAAAGTATTACACTAAAATAAATATGGATATAAGAATATTCAAGGGGAGATGCCATTTTGAAGAGCTAAATTGATAAAATGGTGTTTTGAATAGTATAAATATAGTTTTTTTTTTTTTTTATGTGCATTCCAAGAGTAAAAAGCCATTTAAAAGATCCAATTATATTTTAATATATTTTATATTAAACTAATTTGGTTGTTTTTTTTATATAATATAATCTTGTTATTAATTATACAATTACTATGAGTAATTTATAAAATTAAATATACATTTAATGAAGTAATATGAAAGTTAAAAGATATAATTTTAAGTTCAAATTTTAAAATTTTAAAATTAAAATTTATTTATGTGAATATTTTCAATTTTTATTTTTCTATGATATTGTTAAAATCCTTATTTTTGAAAAGTGAATTCAAAATTAGAACTTTCAAGAAAACCATCAAAATTTTAAATTTTGATTTTTTGATTTTAAAAAAATTCAAACTTTGAAAAAATAATTGCAAACATTTTAAATTGTAAAAAAAATAACCATCAACATTTCAAATTTTAAGATTTTGAATTTTGAAAAAATAATCGACAACATTTTAAAAAAATAACTGCTAACGTTTTAAGATTTCACAATTTAGAAAAACAATCTATCTATAAATATTCTCATGTACCTATACAATTTTTCTCATCATTTTCTTCTCTCCAATCTTCATTTTATTTCATTAAAGTTCATCATAAATGATTCTAATTTTAATTTTTATGATGCTTTGATTTTGATGATGACACTTCCATGTTCGTTTTTCAAGCTGCTACTATAGTGGTTATTAAAAAAGAATTGAGTAATTAAAGGCGGAGAATAAAGTGGCGTGGCTCTATTTGGTCACAATATCGTCAATCGTAATAGAAAGGACGGTGAACTAAGGCTATATCATGATTACTTTGCTGAAAATTCTAAATTCACTGAAAGTCAATTTCAAAGGAGATTAGGATGAGTCATCATTTTTTCCTTCAAATTGAAAATGCAGTGGAAACTCACTGATTAGTACTTAAATATATATTTTTATCAAAGTTTTATATCATCATATTACGCTTAAAGTATCATTAAATTCCCTAAGTTGAACATGTTTTATAATAGTAAGTACGATAACATAAGACATCTTTAATTTATGATAAATGATCATTTTTAATGCAGGCATATCTCATAATTTAAAGGACTGATTGATGTGTTTAACTATTTAAAATGAAATGACAAAGAGAGGACTAAGCTTTGAGAGGATATGCTGGTTCAATTCAAACTAGAACACCATTCGATTATTGGATCATAACTAGAGTTGTAGACCTTAGATTTAGGTCTGGTTTATCTTAATAGAAAGTTAAGACATATGCCTAAAATTTTTATGAGAGTCCAAGATTCAAATCTTCTGTTTTCAAGTTCAAATCTTGACAACAAACAAAACATCTAAATCTATCACGCATCCCAAACAATGTTTAATGTTCAGCCTGTATCTCGAGTTTTAGAAATCCAAATGAGATTTGTTTTTTTTTTTGTTGAAAATATGAGACAATTGCTCACAACTTTCATAGAGACTATTTGCTTGAATTCTGATGTTAACAATGATATTTTGACCAGCCAACAATATCAATAACCAGACACTAAGTCAATGGTTGACCACCAATTAAATAGTTAGTTATCTAATCAATAATTTTAAATTTTAGCCTATGAAAAAAGGTATTTGCCATGTATTTAGGCATCTTGTTGTTTAGATCAAAAACTTTTTATTGCTTTTTCTCTTTGTAATGTTCAAGTTTTGTTTTATGCTATATTAATATCTTATTTATGCCTTTTTTATTTTCTTTCATATACTTAGTTAACTTATATCATAATCTTATTCTTATCTTATTTATTCATGTTTTTCTTCTTCATAATTTTAACTAAGTTTATTATGTCAAAGTATCCAAGAAAGTTTGCTATTAACATGTCTTATCATTTTTATCTTATTCACTCTTAATACCTTACTTGTTTAATGGTTAATCTAGAGTTGTGTTGTATAACATTTGGTACAATAAATGTTTGATCCTTCATAGTCTTCAGCCAACATTATTGTTATGAGAGGAACTTGATTTATTGTTAATATAAGTTAGCATCATGAATACCTGACAATATTTACAAGTATTGTGTTACATAGATAAGATGATTAATATGATCATGTTAATAATTTATAAGGAGCTAATAATGATAAATCATCCGATTGGAATCTCTTTTATGTGTGGTTACCAGTTGAGTAATAAAAAAAAATTATATTATATTTATTTGAAATACCATTACTAAATCCTTTAACCTTGATAATTATTTTTATCTTTGATTAAATCTTTACATCAATATTACATCTTAAATGTTCTCTTCAACTTTTCTCCTTTTATTATTGATAATTTATATAGTTCACCTCCTTATGGTTCCACTTCGGTCTTACCAGGTTATTATTACTTTGATACTCCTACACTTAGGATAAAATATCAATCTTTTAATTACGTCATTCACAATCTATATTTCAAACAAATAATAAATGCTCTTGGTGTTCATTGTTTATTTTGCCTTTAAAAGGTCACTGCAGCTTACATGATACTTGCATATAGTATTCCTACAGATTTTACTAGTGAATATCTTCGAAATCAGGAAAGCACTATGATTGAAAGTCTTAGAGTTTTTGTCAAAGCAATTGTAAAAGTTTTCGGTAATTGGTATATAAGGGCACCAAACAAGACCGATACTAGTCAATTATTATCAATTGAAGAGTAGCATGGATTTCCAGGGATGTTAGAAAGCATTTACTGTATGCATTAGAAATTAGAGAAATGCCCAACTATATAGCATGAGATGTATATTGGTCATTATCATGAATCAACTATAATTCTAGAGGTGATGGCTTCACAAGATCTTTGGATATTGCATGTCTTTTTTGGAATGCTTGGATCACTAAATGATATTAATGTTCTTGATTGATTACCCGTCTTCATTGCACTTGTTGAAAGTCATACAACTCTTGTCAATTATATAATTAATAGATATAAATATATAATGGGATACTATTTAGTAGATAAGATTTCTAATAATTGGTAAATCTTTGTTAAGACATCTCATAGCCATTAGGAGCAAAGAAATTTTTTTTTGCAAGTAAGCAAGAGTTTGCAAGAAAGGATGTGGAATAGGCATTGGGGTGTTGTAATCTCGTTTTGCAATTATACGTGGACCTATATGATATTAAGATGAAGAAATGCTTGCAAATATTATGAAAGTTTGCTTTATAATGCATAATATGATTATGGAGGATGAAGGAGCAATGAATCTTGAATTTAACTGTGAAGATGAAGTCAATTTTTTTTTATATCAATATCACATGGTGAAATACCAAAAATATATGATTTTCTTCAAATTGATAATCAAATCAGGGATAATATGATAACGAGTAAAATCATTAGATTTTAGCTTTTTATATTATTATGATTTTCAAGTATTTTATGTTTTTTTTTTAATTTTTCATTATGGTTGTTATCTTTTAAGTTAATTAATTCTACTGTTGTTGAGTGTTAAAAGAACTTGGAAAAAGTATTATGAATTGATATCAATTTTATAATAAGATAAAATTAAACAAAAACTAATATATTTAAAATAACCAAGAAATTTCTACATATTTAATTAAAAATACATTACATTAAACAACATATCAATAAAATTAATTAAAAATTAAAACACCTCTTTTGCATAATTTCTAGCTTTTTATTTTGAAAACATGCTATAGAAATTAGATCTAAATTAAAAATATTCATTTTCATAATTTGTTCTTCTTTTTTAATCTTTTCCAATTCTTGTTTTTCTTGACTTTGTTAAATCATTATAGCTTGTTGCTCTAACATAATTTTGCTGTCATGTTACTTTTGATCCTCAATTTCCATTAGAATATCCTTGAATTATTATAAGAGATTTGTTATAGTTATCTTCCCAACTTTATCTTTTCCTTGTCTTCATTTAAGTCATTTTTTTTATAGCCTTCTAACGAGTTGGTCTATCTTGATAAATCAATGACTCACTATCTTCTCCTAAATTAACAGAATCAAGTGTAGAAGGAGTTCATAAAGCTGAACATGCATTGGCATGACGTTTTTATTTCCTGTTTGACTTTTGTTATTGACTTGCACGCTGAAATTATCATTTAAATTCTTTTTTTAAGATAACCCAATAATATTCTAGTTCAAATTGTTTGCCAATGCAAAAGGCATATGTTTGCCGAGCATCATTAGTCTGGTTAAAAATTAAAGAAATTCAACAATATTTAAAAATGTGTTAAACAATGTAACATGAAAATAAATATTAAAATTACTCTTAATTCTTCATTCATTGCATTTTGCTAATGATTTTCAATTTAAGTACCAAATCCAACAAATTTACCAACTTCTCTATTTATTTCTTATCATCTACTTGAGATACTTATTTATGAGTGATTATTCAAGTTTCCTCCATTCTCTACAAAGTAAGCATGTGCTCGAGACCATAATTGTTTTGTTTGTTGTTCAACTTATGTAATTGAATCTTTACTTGTATTTAATCATGCAGACACAAGTAAACAATCTTCATTTGGTGAAAAACTTTTACTTCTTTGTGATTTTGTTAATTTATGGGCATTTAAATTTGAATATGTTAAGTCATTAATTAATTTATTACAATCACTTAGTTGAGTGATTAGTACTTAAAAGTGCATTTTTATCAAGGTTTTATATCATCATTTTGCACTTAAAGTATCAATAACTCCTTAACTAAAGCATGTTTTATAATAATATATCTAATAATATAAGATACCTTTAATTTATGGTAAATATTCATTTTAAATGCAGGCCTATTAGATAAATGAAAGGATTGATTTATGAATTTAAGAACTGAAATTGAAAGGATAAAGAGATGGCCAAACTAAGAAGAGATGTCGGTGCAATCCAAAGCAGAATATTTTTCGCTAATTGGGT
>NW_011500123.1:220353-226397 GCF_000495115.2 Populus euphratica
TTATTATTATTATTGTTATTATTATTATTACTATTGTTGTTGTTGTTATTGTTGTTTTATAATTGTTGTTTATAATTTGTACAATTAACCTCCCTGTGGTTCGACCCCGGTCTTGCCGGGTTATTTATTACTTCGACACTCCTGCACTTGAGAGAAGACATCAATCTTTTGGTCATGTCATTGAGAGATAATATTTTATACTTCGCTTATAAGAAAGTTGGTGAAAGAATTGAGAAAATTTAAATTCATTTACATTAAAAAAAAAAACTCAACTTAGAACCTCATATGAAGGTACAAGGGAAGCTCATAGTTGATGTCTAACAATTTTATAGTTTCTATGCATGTGAATTAATAATAAGCATTGCCTCCTACTTATTCTAATATTAATATGACCATATAACCATGAAAATTTGACTATTTTTTAGAACTAAAAGAGTATTTGATAAATTAGTTTGGCTGCATAAAAATATCAACTCAAGTAAATAACATGTTTCATTATGTCCCCACTTAAAATCAAAGGAGTTTTGCACACATTGTATATTAAATGTTTAATCACAACTTTTAAGCAAAATCAAGAATTAGTAATCTACCAGCATGACTTATCATTCTTTAAGTGGGAGGTGTCAAAAGAAACAAAAGGTAAATGAGCATATTTTGCTAGAAAATCTTGATTTTTATAGTTGTTTGATGTCTTGCAAGAGTGAAGTCCTTCGTTTCTTTTTAACTCAAAGTGTTTTCAGCTAGAAAATAGTTGTGCTGAATGAACAAAGAGATAATAATGCAAGCATCAATTCATAAAAATTCTCATAAAAGGAATGTGAATATAAAGCACTATCTTATTTGCCAAGAAGTATTTTATTAGAAGGATAAAAAATAAGATTAACTTTTGAGTCAAGTCTTTAAGGTCAAATTGTAAAGAATAAGAAATCTTTGCACTAATTGTGATACGGCTTAGTTCCATTACAACACCTACTTTTTGTTTTCCAGTTTTAGATTAAAGAATTCAATATAAATGAGTCCATTTATATGAAAAATTGATGGGTTACAGCTGAGTAAACCTCCTTTAGATAATTGTTTAGTGTTTCCATTCCATCTCTATTCAATCAAGAATAAGAATTATATTTTTTAAAGCCAATTATTGAAGGCATAAACTGGCGATGAACAAAGTCTATATGTTCAATTCCATTTCCAACAAGATAAAATATAATTAATCCTAAATTAAAACAAGCAATCAAGAATAAATTTAAGATATGTTACTCCATGTTTTCATCAATACTATCTATTACCATTACTTCCTCTTAATTTTGTTATAAACAATAACACATACAAAAATTGCTTTTCTTAACCCATATCAAAAGCATAAAGTAACAAAGAAAAAAAAAATCATCACAAATATCAAATTAACATGAAAGGGTCTCTAGAATTAAAAAATAAAAAAAATAGAAAAAGTCTTTAAAAAAGCATACTTTTTGGTTTTAACTAATTAAAAGAGTAGTATAAATGACTTAAATGATAATTCTTATTGAATTTAGATGCTAGGGCACAACTAATGTTATTAATTAATTGGAGGACAACTGCTTTTTGATTGTCTAAACCATAAAGAAGCTGAGGTATAAGGCTTTAAGGTTTGCAGATTTTTTTTCTTCTTTTTGCAATGTTTTTAAAGATGGAAACAAAGGAAAGAGACATTGGTCAATAGATATATGTACTTTTTTTTTGCTTTTGACTTTTTTACAAAATTATATAGAAATAGCATTTCAATAGAAAAAATATATTTTAGCTATTCAAATAGCTATCTTGTTGAAGCTATTAAAATGAAAATTAATAGCTAAAAATATAATTTTTTAGTTTTGATTTTTTATTTAGCTCATGCATTAGCTTTTACATGTTGAAGATATTTGAATGAAAAAATAAAGATTATGTTATCAATGACTGTATCCTTTGTCTTCTTTGTTTCTAAGATTAAAGTGTTTATCACTTGATGCAAACAATTTTCTTGCAAATAGTCTTCCAAGATTTCAACTTAACTTTTAAATAAAGCACTTTCTTTAAAAATTCATGAACCAAATGAATAATTGAACTCGATACTTCTCTACAATATACAAGAACTTAAGCTCCAAAACGAAATGAAAAAAAAGCAAAAAGCAAAAAAAAATATAAAGACAAAAAAAGATGAAAAAGTAGAGGAGAAGAAGACAAAAGAGCTATTGCAAGTTGCGCAGAATAACACCTCTTCAGCCCCTATTTATACTGAAATTTAAAATCAAAATTAATGTAAAATTAATTATGGTAATTACTATAATTAATTTCCACCATTTATCAACTTTAATTACTTGTCATAAAAAAAAAGCCTTTAAAACCATATGTTTTTTCATCAAAACAAATTATTCAAGTGGTAACCTGTTAATGTTCATATTGTTTATTCATAGAATGATAGAATAATTTTATATAAGCCTAAAGTTATTTTACTGGAAATTGGACTTAGTCTATGTTGATCTGAGCGAGTATATAACTTAAATCTAAAACTTATTTAAAGTTTTTAGGTTTACAAAATACATCAATTTTAAAATAAATTTTTTATGTATTTATAATTTATTTTAATGCAGTTAACATCAAATATTAAAATAATTTTTTTAAAGAATATTTTTTAAAAAAATCTCAACCTTCTATTGTATTTTTAATTTGATTTCAAATATTAATGCTTTTAAATTAAATTTCTAACAACCTGCACTAAATCTCTCTCAGATACAACTGCTTTCCTTTTTAACTCCAGTCATTTAAGCCTAGCTCGTGAATTTGTCGACTGATTATTATCTGTCAAATAATAATATCCACACACCTGTCTAGAGTTCCTCCATCCACATGTATTTTATTGCCATCAAGATTCACTACAGATTTGCGCTGATGATATGGTTTCATAATTAAATAAAATAAGATTGACTGATCTGCCACCTCCGAACATCTCCTAGCTAGCTAGACACGATTCACAAAACATGCTTCTCTCTGGCAGCTCTCGTGATTATAAAAACTTTGAGAATATAATAAGATTATTTTTTATAAGTATTTTTATTTTAAAAAATTATTTTTGGCTTTAGTATATTAAAATAATCTGCAAATTAAAAAAATAAAACAAAAATAATTCAATTTTTTTAAAATATTTTTATAACATGAAAACTAACAGAATATATAATAGATTTACACCTACCTCTGGAACAGAAGAGTGTAGCAAGCATGTGTGCGCCACGTCAAAATTGATAGAGGGTGGACCGTACCATTAATTAAGACAGTGTTTGGAAATGTCGTTTTACTAATATTTTTAAAATTTTAATATTTTAATATATTTTATATTGTTTTGATACACTGATTTAAAAATAATTTAACAAAATAAAAAATATTATTTTAATATAAAAAATATTTTAAAAAATAACTATAATTACACTTCTAAATCTTTAAAATAACTCCTTGAGGTGGAACCCACACAACTTAACCATTGAATTAATTTATAAATGTAGTTAATTCTGACAATATATTATTATATCCTTTTGTTTTTAGGAAGGAAAAAAATGAAAAATGAAAAACAAAACGTGACGGTGATAAGAGGCAGCATCGTGTCCACGACAAGATAATATTAATGGAGGCTTTATGTTGAGGTAGTTGAATGTGTTTGTTTCATCACTAAAGATGCCTGCTCAGTGACTGCTTTCTATTCATGTGTCAAAAAGCAGTTGATCCTCCTTTCACTGAAAGGTGGATAATCTGTCTTTTTACGCTAAATAAAAGAAGAAGAATATACATGTATTGTCAACACGTTTTCTACCATAAAAAAACAATTTAAAAACTTGATTTTTTTAAATAAAATAACCTCTGGTTACTATTAGCAATGAAATGAAGAGTATATTTAAGAATATAGTTATAATTATTTTTTAAATATTTTTTATTTTTTTAAAATTATTTTTAAAATCCGTATATCAAAATAATTTAAAATAAAAAAAATTAAAGTTTTTTTAACAAACACTTTTAAAATGTAGTGCCAAACATATTCAAATATTCAAAAGAATTTCTAATGTAAATTAAAAACTAAATTGAAAATTTTTTAAACCTTTTTGTTGCAAGAGCTATAATAATTTAAATTTTATTCAAACAAATGATTTGTTAATATAATTCTTATTTTCCTTGTTATTTTTTATGAAATAAATATAAGTTTTTTAATTTTATATTCTCAATTTAATAAAAACCAAAAGCAACTAGAAAAAATAAAATAAAATAAAAACATCATTTTTGGTCTCCTAAGTCTAAATTAAACTTTCCTCCTGTGTCAAATTTGATTTTTTAAGTCTAAATTTATTTTAAATAATAAAATTAAATTTTACTTTACCAAATTAAACATTGAATTAATAACAAGATATTTTTGTTGATATCTTGAAAACTCCAAGAAAAGTAATTAAAATAAATTATCATATTAAATATTCCAAAAACAAGAAGTTGTGATTTGAATTATGGGACCTATTAAAAATGAGATTTAACAACAGGTTATGGTGAAGCAATTTTTTCTTGCTTCTCATCTTATTATGTTTTTATTTAGAAAGTACAAACCGTGTTTCTAAAAAATTAATTTTTTTTGTAAAAAATTAATTTTTTATATATTTGGATTGTTTTGACATGCTGATCTTTAAAATAATTTTTAAAAAATAAAAAAAATTATTTGATACATTTTAGTACAAAAAGTTTTTTAAAAAGCAACTGTAACCACAAACCACACTCATAAATAGACTTTTAGTAAAGAGTTTCACTCTCCACTCTTCACTTAAGTGACCAATGGAGTCATTTTTTATTATTTTGATCACTGTTCTGGCTAAATTGGGTTCGGTTAAAAGTTAAATGCATTGAACCAGGGCCGATCCAATTTAAAAAATTTTATTTTTATTTTTTAATTGTATTCTATTCAAAAAATTAGAAGAAAATTACTTGATGAAGTAGCATATGCAAAAATTGATCGTCATCCTAATTTTGTTCTTGCCTGGTTCGATCCAATTAAAAAATTTATTTTTATTATTTTTAATTGTGTTTTATTCAAAAAATTAGAAGGAGATTGTTTAATGACATAATATTTACAGAATTTGATAACAATCCCAATTTTATTCTTGCCTCGTCTGACCTAGTTAAAAAGATTCAATTTTAATTTTTTTAATTGTGTTTTATTCAAAAAAATTAGAAGGAGATTGTTTGATGACATAGTATTTACAGAATTTGATAACAATTCTAATTTTATTTTTGCCATGTTTGACCCAATTAAAAAATTCAATTTAATTTTTTTAATTGTGTTTTATTTAAAAAATTGGAAAGAGATCGCTTGATAATATAACATTTGCAGAATTTGATGGGGCTGATCCAATTTAAAAAATTTAATTTTTATTTTTTAATTGTATTTTTTTCAAAAAATTAAAAGAAAATTACTTGATGAAGTAGCATATGCAAAAATTGATCGTCATCCTAATTTTGTTCTTGCCTGGTTCGATCCAATTAAAAAATTTATTTTTATTATTTTTAATTGTGTTTTATTCAAAAAATTAGAAGGAGATTGTTTAATGACATAATATTTACAGAATTTGATAACAATCCCAATTTTATTCTTGCCTCGTCTGACCTAGTTAAAAAGATTCAATTTTAATTTTTTTAATTGTGTTTTATTCAAAAAATTAGAAGGAGATTGTTTGATGACATAGTATTTACAGAATTTGATAACAATTCTAATTTTATTTTTGTCATGTTTGACCCAATTAAAAAATTCAATTTAATTTTTTTAATTGTGTTTTATTTAAAAAATTGGAAAGAGATCGCTTGATAATATAACATTTGCAGAATTTGATCACAATCTCAATTTTGTTCTTGATGATATTTTACTTGATGTTGTTGTGCGTTTAAAAAACCATTAAAAATATAGTCCTTGTTAAATATATTTCGTGCGTGATGAATTGCACATAGTTTAATATAACAAAAAAAATATTTGATATCAATATTATTTATTTCATGATGTAATAATAGTA